>NC_060161.1:22955013-23180257 GCF_021292245.1 Micropterus dolomieu | reverse complement strand
CATACATACATATATATGTGTATATATATATACATACATATATATGTGTATATATATATACATACATATATATGTGTATATATATATATATATATATATATATATATATATATATATGTGTATATATATATATATATATATATATATATATATATATATATATATATATACACATATACATACATATATATGTGTGTGTATATACATATATATATATACATACATATATATACACATATACATACATACATACATATATCTTAAGATAAGTTAAGCGAATGTGAAATTAAGATAGATAGATAGATTTAACAGTTTTACTCCAACATCAACAGTCTCGTTTGCTTGTGACTGAGTTTGCGTAAATTAGGGTTAGTTTCCTGGTTACAGCGTTTCCATGAAGACCATGAAACCCGTCAACAAACCCATGAGACGGAGACGTGGGATTGTAAAAACCGGTAAATAATATTAAGATAATTTCAGCTCATGGGTATTTTTTCCGTGCGTGCCCTAAATTTAAACTTTTATAAATTAGTCAAGCCAGCTGTTTGGAGCGTTTGCATTCGCTCGCCGAAAATCACCGTTCATAAAAGTTGACTTCCTTGTGACTAACATGGCTATAGGCAAAACGATCCTTCCTACAAATAATGGCAATGCTTTTTCAAATGTGGGTCAAGTTAGCTAAAATCTTTTCTATATGGCTTTATTTTTGCAGGAAGGTTACCCACAGGGCTCCCCCGGGAGGACACGTGTCCAGCTGTTGCTGTTGGGATCCATGGGAAGCTGGAAGTCAGTGTGAACACAGAGGTAGGCTCATTATTATTACAGTATGGTGAGACTGGTCGATATACAGTATGTAGGCTGGGAGTATAGTGCAGAAGTAGTGATTGAAGAAAGAAGCCCATTCCAGCCAATTACTTAAGAACAAATGCCACTACATAAATAAATACAATTTCAAATATATTGCTTTACCTTAAAGATGTACCTGAACAGTGCCTTACTAAATGTACTGAACTTCCACACAGTCCTGGCACGTGTGACTTGCCACAGCAGGAATCCCAAGGGCGTCAGACATAACATTAATGATGTCCCAGTAAGCCATGCCAGTGAAACTGCAGGGCCTTTAACACCTACATGTAAATTAAATGCAGCCATTGCTAATATAATTAGTTACACCTGTGCTTTCCCTGCTATGAGTCAAAATGTCTACTGTGAAAAAGGCCTAATGGTCAGTACTGCCATGGCACTTGGGACTCAGTGTGAGCTCAGGTCTTGTAGGTTGAGGGACAGGTTATAAAAGAGTTATAGTAGAAATAAATATTGGGGAGTACACTTTGTGCTTGTCTTTGTGTCCTCCAGGGTCTGTCAGCCCTCCACATGGCCTGCCTTTATGGCCAGCTGTCTACTGTTCAGCTCCTGGTGGAGTCCGGGCTAGTGTGGATTCACAGCAGCGATCACCAGGGACGCCAGCCTGTTCACATGGTCTTGTCCTCCCGGAGCTCACCCAACACCTCCTCGTGCCTCAGATACCTCCTGGAGCACGGGGCCAACGTCAATGTGTAAGGGCCCTGTGAGTTTAATAATTCTGTCAGCTGGATACAGCGGCACTCAGCTATAGCATGCTTCTTAAAGCTCTTATTACCAATTTACTTATTTACCAAAGTAAAGAGTTTACAATGAGATGATGGTGAAAGTTTATAACTGCTGCTGCAAGGGATAATGATGGCAATGACTATGATGATTATGATGACACTGAAGATGATAATGAAGCTGAGAAGATTTAAATAATTTTTCTGTTATAACCAGTGCCACAGATTCAGGGTCGACCCTGCTGCACCTGGCTGCCTCTGAAGGCCTGCTGGACTGCACAGAGATCCTTGTGCAGGCTGGAGCAGATGTGCTGGCCAAGGACAGCATGGGACACACTGCTCTGGACTTGGCACGCATCTGTTGCCGCAGGAAGGTAGCAAGGTAACGAGGCAACAGAACAACTCACACCACATTCAATCAGCTTTAGTAACAGTTGACAGACTTCTTGTGTTTTTGTGTAGGTATCTGAAAAGCTGCGTATGGCAGCAAGATAAGAAGAAAGAAATGCAGGAGAGGAGGTTGGTTCAAGCTTTATACAGAGATCTCGTGGACAGGGCCAAGCTTAATGAGCTCAATAAAAAGGTTAGTTTGTATGTTGTGGAAATCCATTCATCCAACAATTGGGGGGGGGGGCAGAATCTGAGAAACATTCACATATCAAAACACTGGTTTAATAAGAAAATGTAATACTTCTTACTTACTTAATAAACATTACAATGACCTGAGGGTGAGGCGTATTCAATTTAAAATTCTCCACGGTTTTCTTGGAACGAGAGTAGACTCCACAGATTGGGCTTAAAGGATTCAGCTACTTGCTGGAAGTGTGGTGGATGAAGGGACACTGATACATGTGCAATAGAGTAATCAGTATTGTAGGAAGATTCACTGTTATACTGTCAATATCATGAAGTGGCAGTATGTGTTTTGTCCCAAGAAGTTTATATTAGGAGGCTGTAAAGTGTTGTCTACCTTTCCCCAACCACTGAAATGATGGACGCTGACAGCTATCATCACTGCACGACAGATTATCCTCAAGAACTGGAAGAAGCCTGGAGAAACTGCTTTTCAGGACTGAGTGTCTGAATTAAGCAAAATTATGTTTCAGTTGTTGAAATTGTTTGTGTATTCTGTGTGATGTCACTGATTTGATTATTAAAAATAAAAATAGCAAGTCAAAAAAAACAACAACTATAAAATGTTTTCTTGAACAACATGAACAATGTTCAGATAACATTTTTCATTGTAGTGGTAAGAATCTTAATCTCGACACGTCCCCGAGAAATTTAAGATTTAAATTTTAACATAAGTTTCTTATCAGTGCAAGCTCGGTCAGTATCTTTGGTTCTTGTCATGCTATAATGACATTAGCAGCGTATTTCTAACAACTAAAAGCACATTTTCCATGTCCACTTTCAGACACTTAATGATTTGAAGACGGCAGAGTGGGCCAACAGGAAAAGCTTGCCCCTCCTAAAGGATTTCTCCCCACGTGTCCTGGTCAGCCAGTACCACACCCAGTGCCTCTCGTCAGATCAGAACACAAAACATGCCAAGCACCCATTGAAGCACCAGCCAGGAGGCCCTCAGGAGGACAGGAGCACCTCCACTAAGCAACCTCATGCCTCATCCTCCAGGCCCTGGACCATTTTCATGGGCCTCCAGCCTGAGAAGCCCCCCAAAGAACCAGACCTCCGGGACAGCATCACAGTGTGGAGGGACAGCAGCAGCACGAAGCCTCACTACACCACTAAGTGGGACAGCAGACCTCATCCCACTCCTGACCTACCCCTGGATGTCCTTGAGAGGGTGTTGTTCCCCAGAGCCTTCCCTTCCAGGATCGCGTCCCCTCGGTACTTTGAGCCACAGAACATTGAGGAGGTCCAGCGCCGAGGATACCCCCAGGGGCGGAGAACCTCCCCCTGGACAGAAGTGGCCATGCACCTGGCTGAGGTACTGGAGCCCGGGCACTACTGATCATCGTTCTCTGTACTGGAAGAGCATCAACTACACCTGCGATTAGTAGATGAGTTTAAATAGATGTATTAAAACACATCAAAATATATGAAATGTTTCATCCAAGTATAGACGTCTGGCAGTGTCCTCTGTTCAGTCTCACATCAAAAATATTAGCAGACCTTCCCTAACAACATATCCTGCCATCCCACAACTCAAAGTGACAAAATTAAAAATGCCACACACTCCAGACGCTACGCCTCAGAAAGTGGGGTGAACGGACGGGTGATTGAAAGGTGAGAAAACCTCAGTGAACTGGGTCACCTGTCACAGATGTATCCCTGCACTTTCACTGATCCCCCCCAGGGAACTGACTCGGGATCCAGGTGAGGGCTTGTCAACAGCCTGTGTGTAACTGTGAGCCGTGGCCTGACAGCTAAAGGTGTGTGTGTGGCTGTTTTGTCTTTTCCCTTTACTTCATGAAGCACTTCACACCTCAGTGGGGGTCAAAGTGCACTCTAGTCTCAACCTGGTGCACACACTGTGACCGAGCCACATGGGACACTGGGTAACATAATGCCATCCAGATAGACAGACTGGCGCGCGCACACACACACACACACACACACATATATAATATATATATATATAATATATATATATATAAATATCATCTTGAAAGAGTGGCGTTCAGGGTGTGAGAACAGTTGGGAAAATGCATTGTACTGAAAATAAGATTTTAAACTGAAAGGGTGAATTAACTGGATTTAATTAGGAATGCTGAGGATCAGTACATCTATTTTTGCCTTTATGTCCTTGAGCAACCTGTGAAAAGAACCATTTAATCTGTGTTATTTCAAATCTCTCTTTATTGTACTATACAGTTGGGCGCATATCAGCCTACAATGAACCGCACTCAGTAATTGGTAAAAAGAATTTCGGCCGCTCTAATAGTACTTTCATCAACAATTTTTTGAGCAGCTTTTGTCCCCGACACCCGAAAGCTTACATAAGTCACTGCGCAGGTTTCAGTGTTTTCATTTGTCTTTGATATCGGCTTAACTCAACGATCAATGTACAAAAATCAGTGTGTAATTACTGTGAATTTTTAAAAACAGTCCAAAAAAAAATGTTGCAGACTACAGCACTGATGATTAATGAATGTGTAGATGCAAGACAAGGGAAAAAAATAAAAATAAAATTTAAAAAGTGCATTGTTTTTGTGGCCACGTGGAAATGATCCAGAGTGGGAGGGCAGAGAGTATTTATACCATGTCACAGGACGTCTCCATAGATCAGAAGATGACTCCTTAAACTTCACTTCAGACTGCCTTTTCTTAATTTAAAGTAATCTTAATAAGCACTTCTGTGGTGACCTGTTGCTCCTTCTCCTCCCCTTCAACACTTTCATGCTTTCTAGGATCACTTCACACCAAAATCCAAGCCTGGACGTCAAGTTTTAGCCGGAAAGCACCTTAAAGCTGTCTTATTTATCTTCAACTCACCTCTGTCATCTGAGGAAACAAAAAGCTTTTACTAGTAGTGTTCTGTCTCCTAATCTCTCTTCAATGCTACTTAGTTTATTGAATCAAGACCTACAACACACAAATAACAGCGGATGTCATCTCAAGTAGATGATTGGTTATGATTTATCTGCCAAAGTCAACATTTACAGGTATTTGGTGGTTGTTAATTTCAGACCCTGCACTTACATATTTTAATACCAAAGCTTAAAAAAATGGAGGAGTCCAACGAGACTTTAAGAAAGCATTGCACTACGGACAAGATCCCCTCAGTGAGGTGTCTAGTAGATGTTACTGGCAGTCAGTACAGACAGAAAGAAAAACAGAGAGAGAGAAGAACGTGGCCTGTGTAAACTTGTGGGCTCGTCCAGCAGGAAGCTTTGTTCTGTTCATTGGTCCGTCCTCTTCGTGTGCTCTTCTCCCACTTTGGCCACTAGTTTTAGTCCCATCCAGAAACAAATTCTTATAATCCTTCGTTCCTGCTTCCCCTTAATCTCCAAAACATGGACACACTCACACACCCCTGTCCCCGAGGCTGCATCCCGAGTCCGAGGTCCTCAGTACATTTTCTGTCGGCTGGGCAGCACTGCCTCCTTGAGGAAAGAGAACACGAGGAGGATCCCAGACCTCTTCCCCCTTTTGCCCTTGGTGAAGTAATTAGACACCACATCATCTAAAAACATAAAATAAGACAAAAGGCAAATGTTTATGATACCATCCATCCTTTAGCCATACTCACGTATCCTGTGCAGGGTTACAGGGGAGCTGAAGGATTTTTATGTAAGGTAGGAAGAGTATCCTATGTTGGCTGGCAGTAATGTAAAATAGATGTAATGTGTGCTTAAGATAAAGATAAAATAAACTCTACTGATCTAGGGCAGAATAATTATTGAGATTTAATTTTCCTCAAAATAAATCTAATAAAAGGTTCAATATAATTAGAATTTGAATCACAAACGAATCAGCACTTAACTTTTCTATTAAAATATTTATTTTGTTGAGGAAAAAAAGGGACCACAATCATAATTGTTTTGAATGTTCTGCCTTTGATTTGTGAAGTAATCGACTGTTTGGCATCAAGTGTTCGTTCTGATCATAAAAAATTGTTTAAAAACACAATTAACTGTATGGTTTCTTAAACTTTCACTCAGGAGCAAAAACCAGCCTTTAAATTTAATGTTCAACGTGGGGCTCGAACCCACGACCCTGAGATTAAGAGTCTCATGCTATACCGACTGAGCTAGTCGGGCTGCTCTTACACCCTAGGCTAGAGTGCAAGGATTTTACCTGATTACAATTTCTGACATTATGAAATATACTGTGAAAAATTTTTTTTAAAAGCGTAGGGGCTCAAAGAAATTCCTAAAATACTCTTAAGATAGAGAGAATCCAATAAAACAAAGAGGCCCACAGGTGGTTGATTTGTTTGAAGGGGCAAAAAAAATCCCTGGCTTTTTAGGTATGCTGAACCCTTTACTGCTACAAACGCTAAGCACACAGCTGAGGAGAATAAAAAGCTCACCTCCTTGTTGCATGGTGGACGGAAGTACATTTTCCCCCGCTGACAGTGACACAAAGAATGCGAAGGGGATCACCCACAGGCAGATGGTGAAGTACGCCAGCACCTTCATGCCAGTCAGTAACAAATGAAGGATTATCAGACAGTACAGGAGAAACAACGGCAGAAAGTCCTCCTCCAATTTATAAAAAATAGATACCATAAAACTGGGGTGAAATTACCTCTGAGAATGGATAATACTCCTGTGCAAAGAACTGGAAGGCCATATAATGGTTCACCACCACCAAAACTGGAGAGTGAAGGCAGAGGAAAAGAAACAAGGTTGGAAAAAGAAAATGATATTCATGTTCATTTAATGTATGTTGGCTCCACACAAGATCCTTTTTGCTTACGGAAAGAAAGGAAGCTGTCTTTTTAGTTTCACATAAATACCAGAGTGCATCACTCATTACTTGTAATTTTCTTTAGGGTTGCTGAAACCAGTTGCTCTGTTTCAAGAAATAAAGAATCCAAAACCACTGTCTGTCATGCTTACCACAGGAGAGGATGAAGTTTGGGGAGCTCAGCAAGATGTAGGGGAAAGTCTGCAAGAGGCCGAAGTACACCAGGTTGGTGAAGAGGCCGACTCCCACCATCAACACTGGGAAGCCTTCAAAAACATAGAGACCTGCCAGCACACCTGTCGAGAACTGGACACATTCACACAAACATAAGTTGGACGTAGGCGTTGTTAGCTACATATTTCACTGCAGTGTATTCATAAAAGCAGGTGCACAAGGAAAATGACATCACTTTGTATCCACTTACTCACCATTATCATGTACTTTATTATTCGACTGGTGGCTACTGTGTATTCTTCAATTAGTTCTGCCAAGTAGTACAGGCCAGCGGCTGGGTAAACACAAAGAAAGGGTGATAAGCTATAGGGCTGAATGATTAATCAAAATGTTTACCGAAACAGCAATATGGCCCACTTCAATTTTCATATCGTTAACGGTGAAAAGTGTGTAAAAATACCATTTTAAATTAAATATTGTAGAGCTGCAGAGAGGTTCGGTCTTACAAATCATATTCTACAGAGTTAAGAAAACATCTTGTTACTTATTCCCTCAAAAAACAAAAATAAAAATCACACCGTAATTATTTTAATGTTTTTCATGGAAAATGACAATGATGTAAAAAAAAAACTAAATCGTTCAGCCCTAATAAGCAAGCAAACAGACAACAACAACAACAACAACAAAAACAACAGAGAGCCAGAACTCTTTGTCATCTCTGCTGGAAACAAACAGAAACGACAGGTTAAAATATTTCAAAGACATTGCCAACTTTATTAACTAAATTTGGTGGAAATCAACTAATATTTAGGGCTCCAAAAAACTAAGGGTGATTTCTTAATTTTGATATAATAGTGGGGACACGTCAGAATACGCTGCTGGTAAGAGTTTGACCGCTTGAAACACATTTCTGAGGAGCTCTCTCCATTTTTCTAAGATCAATGGCCATCAGTTTCATGAGACTGGTTTTGTTTCTGGTTTGGAACCCATACGTCTTAACAGCCATGTGTAACGTCAACTACTGACGTAACGACGCTTGCCGTAGCCTTGTTTATTCGCTCCAAACCAGCTGATGGAAACGTACATATTTTGCAAATTTTTTTTGCGACATTTCAAAAGTACGCTTAAAATTCGCCTGACAACTGGATGGAAACATGGCTAGTGACGTTTACCATTTTCTGACATTTTATTGACCAAACAACTAATCAATTAATCGAGAAAATAATAGACAATGAAAATAATCGTCAGTTGCAGCCATAATTTACACTGCAGAACAGTTAACTTTTTTAATGGTTATGATACAGTCCCTGAGCTTTGGTTTCACAACCAAAATGACGGAAATTATCATTCAATACCTTACTTGAATGTTAATTTTCAACAAATCTTATGGGTTGTTCTCAAAAGGTAAATAACTGATCAAAGAATGTGTAAAGAAGACAATAAATCTGACCAGATACTCAAAATTTCAGCACGTGACAGATTTCTGTTCTGTCCTAAATACAAACTTCAGTCGGTACCCAAAAGGTATTGCGAGCCAAGACCTTGACCTAGTCAACGGACAAGCAAAGAAAGATGCGCCAAGTAATATCAGTTCAGGCACAAACACACCAGCAACACAGACGTGTCCCACAGTCACTGAGCCCATGTGGAATGAAGGCCAAAAAGAGGCAGGCAGTTTATCAAACTAGTCCAAACAGGTTTGCCAGCAGAGGCTCTTAGGAGAGTCAGAGAGCTTCATCACACAAAAGCAATCTGCACCTTCCAAAAGACAGAGTCAAAAGAAAAAGACAGAAGAACAGCGACAGCAAATTGCCTTGCTCTTTTGAAGTCCATATTTGTCTGCTAGCAGACTGACATTTGCCCTAACCTTTGTTCCTCCTCTCGGTACTGTACAGCTCGCCACAATAAATAAAATATGAACAACAAATTGGGCCTTTTTCTGAAAGCACTGCTATTTGCTGGATTTACTGGAGGAACCTACTGACAACACTGCCTGAAATACAGTATAAATGTAAATGTATAAATTTAGGTAATATTGAATCTGAAAAACCACGCAAACTAAGAATCTGATGAAGCATGTGATGCTAATCTTATCTAGTGTTTGACAGGTTTAGATACTCTGACACAGTTTGGTTTTCGTCAAGAGTTTCAGTTCCTGGAGAAGAGGAGGGAAGATACTGCATACTGATGCTGACTTTAGAAAGTTGGGGTGAAGGTTAAACATGCTCTTTCACCTAGCTTTGATTACACTGTCACAAAGTTGCAACGTTACAAAGCATCTTATGAGTGGCAATAAACAGCAGGAAGGACAGCTACTACACGAGGCAGGTTATAGTAATAAATGTCAATAAGTCATGTTACAAAAGGCATATAATATGTTTTATAAAACACTGATGAAGCCGTAAGTGACAGTGGCCACTGCGCTCCTCCAACAAATGCCACCTGGCTCTGCCATCCCTACACACAAAGCAACCTCAGTCCCGGCTGTTCTAATCCGCAACAGCACGATGGTGGAACGAGCTACCACATGCCATCAGAGCAGGGGTGTCCCTCTCTTCCCTAAATTTAATGTATCATCCCTTAACAGAGGTTGTCTTATTAGAAAGTGGTGAGATCATTTAATGAGGTTCATCTTTTCAGCCAGATCAGCAAACATTGAAATGTGAAATCTTTGTTCCTTGATCCAGTGTCTGGTCTTGTTTCTGCAGCTGCCACGCTGAAGCAGAGAGTAAACAGCTAAATGAAAGTACACAGAGACTTAACAAGTGTGACTGACATTACCAGAGTCTGACAGCCAGCAGACCTGACAGCTGCACCAGGTGTTACGTGGCCAGGTAACTTAACCTGCAACGTGGAGGACAGGCTCTTCCACTAGCAAGCTCAGCATACTTTTAGTACTGCTGCTTGTCAACTAATCTACAGTGCTGTCGAATACAAACAAACGAAATTTACCTGTAAGCTAATGTTAGTTAAATTTAAAGCAACATTGGCTAGTTTATTTTAGCCTCCAAAACTCTGCTGCTGGACGCTACTTTACCTTGTCTTTTCTGCATATCAGAAATTATGACCATACTAACTTTGTTTGCTGAGGCATCGACTCATTGATTAGTTTGAAAATCCCAAGAGGGCTGTAGAGAGAGACAGAAAGCTAAATGCTAACTTAGCTAACTATCTGCAAACATTACATTAAAGCAAGTGTGTTTACCAATATTATATAAAAAAGAAAAGACACAAAACTATAACCACATGACATTATTGTACTATTACTTAATGGTACACATTTTAAAAAATATGTAACGTTATCGTTTTAGTAAAATATGCTAGCTAGCTAAACAGCTAGGTAGCCGTCAGTACTTCAGTGAACTAACATACTCGTAACTTGTTTACTCTTTAGGCAGGGTTGCTGTTTGTATTTGTATGTCACCATTAACACATTGCTCAGAGCTAACACGGCCGCCAATTTGTGAAACGGAGCCACTTTACCGTTAAATGGTGCGATACCTGCTAAGACCTGCTCCGCTAGCATTAGCAAGCAAATAGCAGCTAGTACGTTAGCACCTGCAGGGACTCCCCGCATGGACTCACCTATTGCTAGAGTGACGAAGGATATCTGGATCACTAACGACAGCCAGCTGAGTAAATAAATAAACCACATCTCTCTGCATATGAAACAACACACATAAATATGAAAATAATACAGCTAGCTGGCTGCTAACTAGCGCTGGAGCACCGGTCAAAGTTCCTCCCCCTGTGTTTTCAGTACTGAGGAGAGCAGAAAGGAAGGGCCTGGTCTCCATGGAGGAAAGGCTTGATTTGGTTGTAGCGCCGTCTGTGGTTGGAGGAGAAGTGCAGTAGTGTGACAGATATCTCTTGATGTCATATTAAGTCCAATACTGTGCAGATACGCCATCAGTGTCTTCATTTAAGTCCAGTTATCCAGGCTGAGTAAACTGCGCAGAGCAGAAACAGCTTTCCCCAGCTGCTCCCAGCTTGTTTAAACAGCCTTCTCTTTTGAAGTGAGTGACTCTGGACAAGGATGCGTCTTTACTGTCACTGATCCTCCACACACACCACTCACAGCCAGCCCACTCCTAAGCCCGCAAGCCTCAACGCTGTTATTATGACAACTGAATCTTTCCTTATAGGCAAAAGCTCTCATCCACGTTGGAGGCCTCGTCCCACCCCCTTCATGAGACACTAACATCACTGAGCAGCTCCATCAGTGGCAGGCTGATACATCCATGCTGTGTGACGGAGAGATTCAGGAGATCTTTTCATCCTGCAGCCGTGAGACTTTGTAATCAGCACTGTTAGCAGTGCGTAAGCAGTAACCACAACTCAGAGACTGAGGGAAAATCTACACAATGTCACTTTGCATTGTTTAATATTGGAATTTGTTTTTATCTGTTTTAAAGTCTCGCCAACATGCATATCTATCTAGTTGTAAAATTATAGTTTCTTTTTAATTTTAGTATTGTATAATTTATTTTTTATTCCCCCCCCCCACCCCCACCACACACACACACACACACACACATTTCTTTTACCATGACTTTTACAGTGTATTCTGACCATCTATATTGTAGGACACTTTCTATTCTATCCTTATGAGCAGCAGTCTTTGTCAAGTAATCTGCTTCCTCATTTCACTCTACACCCCCATGTACTGGAACCCATATAAAACCCTCCTGCTTTGTAAATTCTGTATAATGTTTGTTAAATCCCTGTCAGTATATCAGGTCTGGACTTGGATTTGATTCCTCTTTTTGTAGTTAAAGCTACTTCTGTTCTTTTATTATCTGAAAATCTATGTCCATTTTTAATTCTTAAGGGGTGGATGCTCCGAATGCCTCTGGGTCCATCTGTATAAATCTGTTAACCCGATCGCCATTCTTGTTGCAGCTGGGTCATAACTTCCTTTATTACATATCCCCTTATTTCTTACTTTTGTTATTGTTCGGTGTTAATAGATCAACTTCAGGTTCTGGGATTAGCCATGACAACTAACAAACAGAATGGAGGGCAGACTTTGACATTAATAATACCACTTTCCTTTAGAGTTGAGCTTATTTCCAATGTTTATTTAGATCTTTCTTGCTCTTCCCAGGAATTCCCAATATTGAGCCAGCAGGCATTTTATTCCTTTTATTTTCATCAAGTATTTCATTCCCAAGTTTATATATTCTAATAATTGAGGGCATAATTAGCATTTCTATCAACAGGGCAGGTATTGGAGTAGTGCAAAATGCCCCACTAGACATTCGCAGGGCTTTAGCTTGAAGTATTTCCAGTTTTTTATTCACTATAGAAGCTGCTTCCATAAACAGTGAATCAAATCATCACTCTATACATCAACAGATATTTTAAATATCTGTCCTGGTAAAGAAATTGTAAATGCAATTATACCCCATTCACACACACTCACACACACCAATGACAGAGAGCTACCATTCAAGGCAAGGTGCTGTTGTGGAGCATCAGGAGCAATTTGGTGTTTATTGTCTTGCCCAAGGACACTTCAACATGTAGACAGACAACCCTGTGATTAGACGACCCGCTCTACCTCCCAAACCACAGCCGAGACAAATAAGAGAGCTTGTGTCCTGATTCATGAAATGTACTGTTTGAGAGTTTGATTGTGGGAGCTCCTATAATCACAGTAAGTCAAAACATTAATACATACAATTATTAGAAACTTTAATTTTCAGTTAAGCAAACATTTTACGTACATAATATGTGTTAAAATAGCTGTACCATCACCACAGCCTAACTTGGCTGCAGGCTTTGCCACTTTAGCTCATTAAGTGGGAGCGCTCAGTGAAATAATTTGCACTCACAGTGTGAAAAAGCTTCCAAGCATTGTACCACACAAAAACATTCCAGGTATTTTTCCAAATCCGAGGTTTCCACTTGCATTTCATTCATTTTCATTAGAATATTGTTAAACCACTACTTAGTTGCCTCATCGCTCAAAGCTCTCATTGAATAACCTGATGGATGTTGCTGAGGGCAACCATGTGGTCTGTCTGCATTTTACACTTTTTCTGAGCTCCCATAATATTTGTGTAATCCAAGTCATACCCAGCACTAACTCTTGGGATTTTAATAATAAATCAAAGTTAGTTCAAGCATGTTGTCGTTCGTGAATTTGCCAAGTCTCTGTCTTAATCTATAACTTTATCTGGGCCGTCAATATGATCACATGTATTTCAGGAATTGTGCCTTTTGTAAAGGCCTTGGATGCAAACACAGGAAACAGTTAGGAAACCCCATGGTTGAATAAATTGACCAAGAAATGGACTATCCAAGTGGCAGCAATGGTGGGAGCTGGCTAATCGTTAACATGTCCTTTCTGTTTGTATCAGCATCCTCAAATATAGAGTATCTGTTTCAGAACCTCCTATCTCTCTTTCATTATCTGTATGTCTCTCTCTCTCTCTCTCTCTCACACACACACACACACGCACTGGCTTTCATGTGCATTGATTCAATAACATGGAGGGGACAGAATACATTACTGCAGCGAAAAAGCTAACACCTTTGAGACTGAGGAGGAAAACAATAAAAAATGTATGCTGGAGAGTGAAAGGGGCCCAGACCCTCAAGTAAAAAGAGCTAAATAAAGTAAATATATAATGTGAAACTGTGTGAAGACACTAAAATGGTGTCAGAGTCAAAGGTGAGAGTAATTTCATCCCCTTTTCAAATGCTTTTAACAAAGGCACATACGCAGATAGATAGATAGTGTGGTGTGAGGGTGTTGTGCATGTGTTCATTCATGCATGCACGGGCCCACATATGCACAGTATCTGTGTGGAGGTGAGAAAACAAAAGGCGACCTGCCGCATTTAAGGATACTTTCAGGAGGAGGCGCACAGATCACCTGAGGCTCTTATCTAAACAACACCTTTGGGCTCTGGGTGTGAGCGCCTTAATGTGCCTAAATAAATGGCAGCCTCCATCCTTCTGCTGGATCGAGCTTTAAGAGACAGACACTTTGGGAGAGAAGTATAGGTGATATTTATTTAACCTAAGTGTTTTTTATGGCTCGGGTTATTTTACATCTATATTCTACGTGCATAAAAAAGTCCTGTAACTTGCACTTAGATCAGATGAAACCCAGAAACCCAAAAGAATGATGATGGACATTAAACATGGCTGAATGAGTTTCATTCCCTTTGACACGCAACAAGTACGGGCTATTTGAAGCGTATCTGGGTTAAATGGCATTTGAAAAAAAAAGCTTTACTTTGTTTTTCTTCATCCCTGAATGTGGGATGTGATGGTAGTGTGCAAAGTGCAGCTCCCATCTTGTACGCCCAAGTCGATAAACAAACATTAAAAACTGTTTTCTGACATTATTTGAGCTTTATTTGAGTCTTTGTTTTAACTTTGACCAAAATCAATAGGCAGGGTCACAAAAACAATTCAGTTATATATTAAATCAACACATATCCAGCGATGATAAGTAATGTAATGTAATGAGTTCCTCTTCGATATTCGGGACATCACTGACAAATAAAAAAAAATTGCAGGTTGAAAAGCTGTTCTTCTTCCTTTGACCGCTCTCAGTTTCCCTGGCCGATGATCAGTGCGGATGCTCTGATGCGAGAGTCTCTCTTCTCTCTGTTCTGTTTCAGCCTCCGGAGCACAGGGGCGCAGCCGCTCTCACCTGCCCAGGGAACATCACCTGGCTTGGGCTCTGACCAAGACATTACCACATCCTCAGGTTAGGCACAAATCCAAATGACAACTAACGGATGGCTAACAGCAGTGATATGATCACAACCTTTGTTCTGTTCATAAATATTACAGGACCAAAATTTTTACTTTTATATAGATCAAATTTTTACTCTTCTATTTTTTAATGCATTAAATTATACTTACATAACTCTTTTTAAAAGTTAAATGTTAAGGTGCATCACTATAGGGAAATACTACAGGTTTAAATGTAAATAGCATAAGTAGGTATTAATGTAAACAAAACTGGTAATAAAAGACGGTTATGAAAGCATGTTAGACATACTGTAAACAAGAATAGCAATATTAAGAAAAAAACATTTACTAAAAGACAAAATAAAAGATATACTGTAGAGACACCACACGCGGCAGCATCATCATGAGCTTAGAGGAGTGACAGGAAAGTGTACCCTTTGTTTGTGTTGAGGGGACCAGGTCCTGGGTCTCTCCCATCGCTCTCCTCCTCCTCTGCAGAACCTGCAAGAGCTCTGCTTCCCCAACATTTCTGCCAATTCCCCTTCTGGATGGCACTCTGCGGAGGGGCTGCCGTTTTATGTTGTCCTGGTGTGTAGAATGGTTAAAGAAGTTTTAAGACACAGGGGTCTTTTATAACTAAAATGTTTTGGTCAAGTTTTGGCCTTTATGAGTTTAAGTACATTACCAGCATTCCTTTCAACTCCACGATAGCGGATTTTCTGTTTTCACTCCTCTGGTCCTGTAAGACGATTTGGGGATTTGAAGATTTGAAATATTTTGGAACTGTGTCACAGCTGCTTTATAATAACAACAAAAAGAAACAAAAAGGTATGAGGATAACCGACCTTCCATGAGCTGTCATCTTCCTGTGAGCAGGGAAATCAGATGTTAGTTAACACAGTTTATTATTTGGCTTTTGTCCTTATACAAGTTCATCTGGACAAGATCACCATATAAATGCAAAATTGCACATACATGTTACATTCAATGGGAAATATAGACAAACAAACAAATGTGAAAGTCTTTGCAAATACAATCTGTGCACCTGTATTCTCTTGATGGGCCTCAGGATGATGCCTTTCTTTATTCTCTCCATCATTTCATCCACCGCTTTCGCCTTCATGTCCAACAAGGGTGCTGGTTCTTAAAGATAATAAATGGATAAAATATTTATTTAATATAATATATAACTGTTTTAAACCATCTTGTTCTGTAAAGTCCAACACCTTCTCACTCCCAACTCATCACATATTGACCCTTGTTAAAGTTGTGAAACGTTACAATTTGGTTAGGTTTAGGCAACAAAAGTACTTGGTTAGTGTTAGGAAAGATCGTGGTTTGGGTTAAAATAACTACGTACATCAGATCACATGTAAGTTAAGTAAAGTTACTTGTGTAACTTACGCATTTTACGTAACCTATGTAACTTGAATAAAAATATTTAATGTTGACTTTTTGTTTTACACAGGGAAACAAACACCAGTCTCCTTGATGAAAGTCCAGTTTCTGGCCCACCTGTGCACCCCAACCACCTACTCTGGCTTTTCTGTTAAATAACCTTCACCTACCTTTACCGTTCAAAAGTGATGCTAGGGCCCCCACTGCGTTGAACTATGACACTATGGGGATGCCCAGTGCGTTGCAAACTGACGGCGACGGGTCTTGGCTATATGCGTCCCTCTCAAACAAACAAGAGCTCTCACTCAATTGTCCCCAGTCGAGATGGCGGCAAAGAACACAAAAATGGTGATTTAATCATCTCGTATCGTGCCTTGCTTTAGTGGATCATAACCAAGCGGGAACCACTTTCCTTTCCTTCCACTTTCTTGTGATTGACAAGTCGCAACATGCCACCTGTCAATCAGGATAGAGGTCACTCGTATCCACTGCTCAGTGTCAATTTGACCAGCGCTGTTGAAAAAGCTTATTAGGAGTCGGCTGTTAATGTTTCCAGTAAGTACATTTGTTTTAAGCCTGTTTTTCACAAATTTACCATCCTAATTAATATCACATTTAATGTGAATTCCTGATGCACCTTGCTAACCGGGCTGGCTCGCACCACTCTCTCGTCCAAATATGGTCACATCTGGTTCAAGCCAAGATCGCAATAACCAAAACATCAAACTCAAGTCTTCAAAACAGTAGTCTGCAAACCAGTGGGTGACGTCACAGTGGCTATGTCCACTTCTTTCATACAGTCTATAATCATAACATACCGGGTATGGAATTAATCTGCAAATACCCCGATTCAAGATGAGACCGCCAAAGGCCTGCAGCAGACTAGATATGCCTGGCACAAAAAAATATTAGGTTGATGGATCCGGTGGTATGCTAGATGAGCTGCGGACAGATGCATACAAGCACACATACACGACCAAACACACGATCAAAATTAAGTCAAAGATGAAGTTTTGTGTTTAGAGAAACCAAAAAGAAAATGTCCAACAATCCCTTGTTTTAACCTTCAGGATAAACTTCTGCTACAGGGTGAAAAATGTGTTTTATGTAAAGTGGTAAATGTGAGACTCACCATTTAGTTCAACTTTACTGGTTTTATCTTTTCTCCTGCTTCTTATGAAATCAATTGAACTTAGCACAGAGAGAGAGAGAGACAGAGAGGTCACACAGGTCAAGTTGTCAAACTTGGTGAAGAATAAGTTTTTGTTGTCAGGGTGTGAAAAGCCTCTGAAAGTATTTAAACTATGTAATTATATAATGTAAGACAGTCCCCCAAATCTCCTTGTTTTTAATGTTGAAGGGAAACTCTAGCTTTGGTTAAGCATACCTGGTGACAGTAGCGAGGGGCAGAGGAGGTGGAGGAGGTGGCGGAGGTGGAGGTGGAGGTGGAGCAGCAGTGGATTTCTCCTGCAGTTCGTCAGTTTTATCCTCCTTGTTCAGTGTAACTTGTAACTGTTTCACTACAAAGAAGATAATTAAACATGTTTCCTTTGATCATCAGTATCATAAACTAAAAGAAAATTCACCCAGGAAATGCAATTTTATTAATTAATTCATACGAAATGTTAAAACAAATGTTGGAAACACCTGCTCAGAGGAAGACACAAGAAGTGACATTAGTTACTAAAACCCTACATTGGTGTTTTTAGGCGTTTTGCAAGACGTTTTTTGGAGCAAACATCTAGAAGCTAGTTGAGGAACATGCATCATACCGCACTTACACGTCTGGCTTCAACATTCAGCCACTGCTTTTGACCCTTTTCTGCTGTAACCATTGGGCATGTTTGCTAAGAAATATTTCAGAGAGGTGTTGTCTTTCTCTACCAGCACTTACCCTCCTCCTGGAGCTGCGTGACAGTGCCGTTAGCCTCACACAGCTGAGTTTCTAAGGCCTTCCTCTCCTCCTCACTCTTCTCCAGTTGTTCTCTCAGGCTCTGCAGCTCAGAAAGGACGCTGCTGTCCCCTGGTTCTTCAGTTTTATCCTCCCTCTTCAGTGTATCTTGTAACTGTTTCACTACAAATAAGATAATAAAATGTGTTTCCTTTAAACATTAGTATCATAAACTATTCGCCCTGGAAATGCAAAAGTAATTCCATAACAAATGTTTTTTGGAAACACCTGCTCATTCAGAGAAAGACACAAGCTTGAGAGGAACTTTATAACTCTGAGAAAAGGATTTAGCAGAAAGTACAGTGACAGGAAAACATGTCTAATAGACAATGACAAGATGAATTTGAGGAATCAGCTAAGAAGCATTTGAGTTGAAATTTTGATCGCAGCTTGTAAAAAACAGCGTCTGGGACGTCATCCGTAGGTTTAAATAAGGACATTTTGAAGCATAAATTTGATAGAGCTGAGGTGGGGTAGGCAAGCGGCATCCACCACCTCTAAATCAAGTTAAACAAGCTTTTCCTAAGCTTCTTAATTGAACAATATTTTTTTTAATCATTCCCAACACACAGAAGAATTGACATTAGTTACTAAAACCCTACACTGGTGTTTTTAGGTGTTTTGCGAGATGTTTTTTAGAGCCAATATCTAGAAGCCAGTAGAGGAGCATGCATCATACCGCACTTACACTTTGTCTTCATTCAGCCACTGTTTTTGACCCTTTTCTGCTGTAACCTTTAGGCATGTTTGCTAAGAAGTATTTTAGAGAGGTGTTTTCTTTCTCCACCAGCACCTACCCTCCTCCTGGAGCTGTGTGACAGTGCCATTGGCCTCACACAGTTGATTTTCTAAGGCCTTCCTCTCCTCCTCACTCTTCTCCAGCTGTTCTCTCAGGCTCTGCAGCTCAGAGAGGACATTGCTTTCTTCCACAACACTCTGACTCTGTTTTACCTGAACACAGGGATGAAAGAAGTAGGGGACATGATGAAGACCATTAATAGTAGTATAATGACACTTTTTTCATCAAATGTACACACACCTGGTCCTGGTAGTAGCGTTGTATATCACACAGGGCTGTGCTGATGGTGGTGATTTGTTCCAGCGCCTGCTGCAGCTGCAGGCCAGTCCCTGCGCTCATGCTCTGAGTGTTGGCTGCCGTCTGCTGCGCCATCATCTGACAAGACAAATCAAATCCAGCTTCACCTTTTGACTTGTTGAGCACATCTTTATGATTATCTGCTGCTACGAAAATGGAAGAGAAATCCATCAATGACAATGAACAGCAATTAGAGAAAAAATCCAGTGAGATCTGAATGGCTGGTTGTTCATTTTATCCCCCAGGAGGTTGTCACAATGCAGAGAAAATGTTTTCAAACCAGTGTTTGACTGAACAATGACTTGGAAGCCTTATTAGAATTACTCATCGGCTTCATTGAAGAAGAGTAACAATGAAAACAGGACAATTTCGCTGCGAGACAAAGCATCCCTTTTCCAACATTATGATATGTGGCTTGTGAGGAAAAATGAAAAATGTCAAGCTTTGCCTCGAGTTACTGGGAAAATGTGATTTTTTCTTCTATGGTGGGGCAAATAAATACACCAGCTATAGTTAAGAGTGTTATAAACAAACCTTTTGTTCATTTGAATGAGCTTGTGTGATGTTTAAAATTGTATATACAGGTAAAATGTGGGTATTGATCCGTTAGATTAAATAGCTTATTAATCCACAAAGGAGAACTAGTTTGGCCTCCCATCCAGAGTAGGTCACAGCAGGTAACATTTGAATGACAGACTGGCAAGAAACAAACACAAGTTCGAAAAAGGACATAAATAGAGCTCAGGAGCCCATCTAGTATTTAACACAATTGGTCAAAAAATTATTGAATTTCTCTTTCTTTATATTGCCAGAAACAGATTTCTGACTATACCGATTCCCCAAAAATATCAGTCACCTTTAAAAACTTCATGTCATCATGTGTAATTTATGTGTAATTGTAGTTGTTAAACCCCCCTTTGTTCACAGAAACAAAACAAATGATGAGCTCGGGCGTATTTTGGTCATATTGGATTCTCTGACAGATTGTACGCACACTTTTGGGGAGCAGGTACTGATCAGAAAACAGGAAGTGTGAGAACAAATGGTTTTCATTTCTGTGTTTTTACTGTACGAGCAAACATGAGGCAGCAGGTTTGGTGTATCAGGTTTCTGTATCCGCGCATGCAGCACAAGGCTCCGTGCTGCAAATGACACCGCCCTAATCTCTGGTCTCCCTTAAGCAGAGAGCAATTTTCACACAGCAATTAGCACAATTATTTCATACATACAAACACACGGCCCAACCACACACAGCTACACAAAGAGACAAAGACACACACACAAAAAAAAACCTCCAAATTGTTTCCTGTTTGAGGCCCTGCATCATTATACCACCATGCATCACAGAGAAGAGGTGTGAATGGTTAGTGTTTTCAAAACACATGAAAACAGACAAATAGTAGTGCATACAACAGGCATTCAGCGCAGGGGGGTCTTTTACCATGAATTGAGAGTAAAGGGGCTGAATTGTGTGAACAGTTGGGGGTCCTTTTCACAGGTAAGGACCCCTGCGAGGCAGCCCATTGTGCGCCTGTCCGGTAAATGGAGGACACTGTGCACAAAGGCGACAATTGCTATATGCTCGGCAAAACATAAAGGTGTCAGGCAAAGACAGGTTGTGCTTAAAGGCAGCTATTCTCCTTCAGCAGCAGTGATGAGCACTAATTATGGGGAAGGGAGGGGCTAAATGGGAAGGGAATGGAACAGAGAGATGTTTTTTGAAAGAAAGGGCCTTCATTATAGGAGCAGCTGGGGCAGCAAAACTGTGCTGTGTGTACGTGTGTTTGGGTATGTGGATTTTAAGAGAATTGGTGTTTTTTCCCGCATGTGTAAGAGTGTCTGCCTTTGTCTTGTGTGTGTGAACGCTTCGCCTCACACAGAGAGCCCAGATTTGACCAAAGTGTCATCGGTGTGAAAACAGAGAATGGAGACCCCTTCTCCTGTCCCGCCACATCAGCTGCACTCTGACACCAGAAGTGTGTGTGTGTGAGTGTGTGTGCGCCCCCCCATCCCCCTCCTGTCCAAGTGTGTTCGCCGTAGCTGCCCGAAGGTCAGCGCCAACACCCCTGCTCCTGCTCCTGTGGCACGACCTGTCACCCTCAGTATCTATAGGTGTGAATGTATGACAAAATGTTCAGTGCTGTGCAGAAAAACACACATGTACACACACACACGCACACACGCACACACACGTACACGCCATGTGCTCACACCTGGTGGGCGAAGACTTCAGCGTGCTGCCGGAGGCCCTGCTCCAGCTCCAGTTTCTGAGACATTTCTGCAAACTCCTCTGTGACAAGCTGGGAGACTGTGCATGTACACACACACACAGAAGACACACACATAAAATTAAGCAGCATTCATGAAGATTTTGACTGACGATCTGAAAATAAATAAATAACAAATAAATGTAGCACTGAAATGATTCATTGCTTAATAAATTAGTCAATCTGCAGATGATTTGTGTGAAGTCATTTATAAAGCAAAAATGCCCATTCAAGTCTTTAAAATATGAGGATTTGCTGCTTTTTCTACATTACAGTAACAACACATACATGACTTGTGTTGGCATGGCAGAAGAAATCTCAGAGGCAGATATCTCAAAACCTCTTGAGTGGCTAGATATCAGACGAAAATGTGGTGTTTTTGTAATTTTGGTGAAATGCCTCTTTAAATACCTTTAGGTTTAGGGTTTGGCTGAATGAAACAAGAAATGGAAACAAGGAAAGACTTTGGGACTGGGAACTTGTAAAGGCTAGTTTTCACTATATCCTGCCATTTTCTAGATCAAATAGTCAATTTAGAGAAAAATACTTGATAGATTCATCAATAATGAAAATAATTATAAGCTGCAGTCCGAATGTAATGAGCACTCACCTCGTTTGATTTTATTCATGGTCTTGCTCTGTTTGCTCATTTTTCTCAGTATGGCCTCTTTTTCCTCAACCTCCAGTGCTAGCTGAGACAAAAGGTCTGTGATAAATTATACACACCCACAAACACACACACACACACACACACACACAATGTACCTGCTCTCTGAGTTGGGCCTGCTCTTTGGTCAGATCCTCCACTTGTTGCTGCAGCTGCAGCTTCTCAGCCAGCAGACCATCCAGTGACGCCTGCAGCTCTGACACACACAGAAAGAGGTTCATGACGAGTTATAGACTTTGACACCAACGAATAATCCACTTCCCAAATCCAAGTCCAATTTGTCTGTGATGATGATCTGAGTACGTATGATTTTGAAACAGCTTATTAAGGGAAAATGTTGAAGAAAAACACTTTGAAGCTGCTATAATATGTGATCGCTCCGCTCCATGACT
The DNA here is from genome assembly GCF_021292245.1 of Micropterus dolomieu. Classification (NCBI taxonomy): domain Eukaryota; kingdom Metazoa; phylum Chordata; class Actinopteri; order Centrarchiformes; family Centrarchidae; genus Micropterus; species Micropterus dolomieu. Next base: position 23,157,631 of record NC_060161.1, on the reverse strand, counting down.
CGGTCCCACAGCGGTAGGGTGAAAATCAAATGTTATTTTAATACCTTCAAAGTGATTTTTGTGTTCACATAGAAATCTACTGGCTGCCCGGAAAGATAAAATATTTTAAAGCACTTATTCTCGGCGAATATTTTATTTTATATATATATATATATATATCATGATTATTATTTTGGGACATCAGGTGTGACAGTAGCTGTGGTGCCTTTTCCATTTTCAACATGATTCATCAGGCAGACAAAAATGCTTTTGGTCACTGCCAGTTAGACCTTTAATTGAGAATCATGTGAATTCACATCATGAGCAAATTTGTCAAACCTGCGATCTTGACTTGACTCTCCAGCAGCAGTGTCTCCTCCTTGCTGTCATCACCAAGATCAACCACGTCACAGTTAAAGGCGGGGTCAGGCTCTAGGTCAAAGGTCACAGTTGGCAAGTTCTCATGATGCTCGGGGATGAGCGGCATCAGCATCTGGCTCTTCCTCTTCAAGACTTTGTTGTCTTTGGTCACCTAGGTAAGAGAGGAGACCGTGGTGAGTCCGGAGGTCGCTGTTTGTTTTATTCTAATATGTCAGTATGAAAAAGGTAAGGTGAGGTTAGAGTATATCATCGGATGTACAGTGCATTTTTACGTCAGTCTCTTGACATGTCAGGAGGGGAAAGGAAAAGACAAAGGAAAGTAACAAAAAGATCATAGCAAAGAAAAGGGCTGGCAAATAAAGGAAAGGAGAGGAATGAAAAGGAAAGGAGCAACACTACAGTGGTAAAAAGGACGTACTTTAACAGCCAGTGCCTCAGCACTCTCCCTGCAGGAGCGTTCAATCTGGAACTGGATCTCCAGTATATTCATCTCTTTCAAGAGCTGACTGGAGACTGGAAATGAAAAGAGGGCAGTTAATAGTCATCTCATGGTCATCTCATAGAAATATAAGAGAGGAGACTTGAGGAGAGAGTTGAATTAAATTGTACAGAATTAATGTGAAACTTCAACCAAGTAAGATTATTTTAAGCTGTTTTTGTGTACATTTGTTCACTGTAATCCTTCCTTCCTTATTTTCGTTCCACGCACTGTAGACTGTATATTATAGATGTGATATATGTCAATTTGAGTCTGTCTGCCCAATCATGCATACTGGGATAGTCTCCACCCCACGTATGGTCCTGGATGGGGACAAGCAGGCAAAGAAAATGAACAGTTTCTTCTCACCTTCCTCCAATTCAGCCAGTCTCTGATTGGCTTCATCCCTCTGCATTTCCAGGATCTCACACTAAAAATCAAACATCAATGAGCAACAACAAAGCAGGAGAAAGAGATCAATGTATTTAATTTTATTCTATTATCCGTATGGTTGAGGCACCAACATTGCATTTGTTATTGTTAATGTAATCATGTTTGTACACCTTTTTTTCAAGTTTTTAATTCAGCAATTTTGTAAAATATTTTCTCTCTTTTTTTAAATTGTTTCTGTATTTGTTTACTGTAAAAATGTGAGCTGTGAAGACAAAATAATATGACTTTTCTCTGATTAAACATCCAAGATTTTTTAACCAAACCCAATAACATCTCCGTTGTTTTTACCATAACATGGGAAAAGTCATTAGACTTCCTGCTTGAGCAGAATTTTCAGTGTTTCCTGATATTCTGATGCTGATTGTCTCTAATGCACATTACAAAGTGGCATTAATTAACCATTATTTTACTGCCTGTCACTAACAGTGATACCTGAATGTCTCCCTCATCTTCAGAAGATAAACCACTCTCTCCATCAGACTCTGCGGGGAAAAAGAAAATCTTTTTATCGTCACACAACAGATGGACTGACTGGCAACAGAAAACAGAGACCATGGTCAGCTGGGAGGCAAGATAATCACAGATCCTCTCATCCTGTCAGCGTGACTGCAAGAGGAACTTCGTAAGGCTGTGTGAAGGAGGTTGGTGAGAGAAATACAGGAAGTGAAATCACAGAGGGATCCTAGAAAAAATTGTTTCACTTTCTGTGACTTCTGACTCACACCAGTTTCCTGCGGCTTCACTGTTTCTTACAAACTGAGAGCTTTAAGTTCTTTTCAATTGTTCGACATTTTGGGAAACACCTTAATTTGCTTTCTTGCTGAGAGTTTGATGAGAACATTGATACCGTTCTCATATCCAGCCATGAAATAGTCCATCATATAACCACCTATAAAACCCCTATCATGTTGTTTTTACACTTCTGCTTTTCTAATTGCTTGAATAAATCCAAAAAAAGTGCTTGAATACAATGTTGGCCAATCGATCAGTGCTTCATTACAGGAATATGCAAATTCACTTTCCTGAGGGGAGTAAGATGAGAAGATCAATACCGCTCTTGCATCTGTCTTTTAAATGTGAAGCTACAGCCAGCAGCCATTTAGCTTAGCCTAGCATTAAGACCGGGGTTTATGAGCAAGACAATTTCTTAGGTGGGTGAAGTGACAGCAGTTTTTGAACAGGTTAAACAAGCAAGAAATAAAGTGTTGATTTGTGAGCTAGCTGGTTACCCTTGTTTCCAGTCTTTGTGCTAAGCCATGCTAACTGGTTGGTCACTGTTTCTTCATATTTACCAGGCATAGGCCCTTTATGAGATTGCTACCAATCTTCTCATCCAACCATCACCAAGAAAATGAATATATTGAAAACCTGCCAGCACCTCTCTAATTAGCACATTATATTTTGTTTGTTTAACCTGTTCAAAAACTGAAGTGTAAAAACAGGTTTTATGTGGGTTTATGTGTAGGAATCTTTCATATGGCCAAGCTAAGAAATTGTCCTGCACACAAACCCCAAGTCTTTGTGCTAGGCTAAGCTAACTGGCTGTATAGCTTCATATTTACCTGACATACGTGTGAGCTGTATCGGCCTTCTCATCTCGCTATCCTCAGGACAGTGAATTTACAAATTCCGCTAAATGGTGAACTTTTGCCTTAACGGTAATGAAGCACTGATTAATTCCAGTGAACATTTTATTCAAGCACAGTTTGGATTTCTTAAAGCAATTTAAATGTCAGCAATACAGGAGATTGTTGGAATAATCAAACAAAGATGACACTTTGAAACTGTACTAAACGGAAGCATTTTATGGCTTGAACTTTTCATACACACAATTAGAGAATTAAAAACAGTCCACAACAAAGAACATGACTTATTTAGATACTGAGAAATCTTTTTGAAACTGCAAAAGTCATCATGTGACTAAAATAAGTACCTCAGCACCAGTTTATATCCACATATGTCAAGTCTTACCTGCCGCTGCACTGTCCTCAGCTTGCACCCACATCCTCTGCACAGTTCTCAAGTTTTTTTAGCTTCTTGGTACACTAAATTAAGCTGCAAATTCCAGCACAAACAAAACCTGCATTCTGTTTCAGCAGCAGTCGGCTTATAGTGGAGGAAGCAAGTGGGAAAACCCTCCCCCACTGCCACGGTTTCAAAAAGAGGAACGTTTTCCTTACACTGGCCAGAAGGCCATCTTAATCATCACAGTCTAATGTGGATTTATAGCCTAATAAGAGACTTTTATGTAGTTTCGATTACTTATTTTTATGTAAATATGTATTATGTTTGTTGAATTTTGCTTTTGATGTTACAAGTATGTTAGAGGACGAGGTCCCCCCTGTTCATGCAGCCTGTGTCCATGCATGTGGTCTCTAAGGGACAACACTGTCTCTCTACTGCAAGATCAATGTCACTCAGGCAGTCAGATGCAAAGGAAAGGCTGCTTTATTAGTCTATTAGCATATGTGCTGTGAGTTCATGACCTCTGAAGCATCAAGCCTGCCATGGGAACCAAATCCTCAGGGATAATTCAGGAGATGACGAAGATGGGTGGCAGTGATGATGTTGATGACACACATTCCTCCACTGTGAATAATTCAAAAACTTCAAATTTTTCATCCCTCTCTCCTGTTTTATTTATTCACCTGCCACTTGCCCTGGTCAGGGTTAAGTAGCATACTACTTGCATATAACACTTAGCAGTTTAGCTGGATTGGTGCTTCCGGTGAGTGGGGTTTGGTTCATCAGGGCAAACTGGAGGTCAGAGGACAGAACTGTATCTTAAAGAATAAGGCTTGCGTTAACAAATCCAATCCATTGTCAGCAAATCCCATTAAAGGACCAGTCTGTCTCTCAGGGCTTTCGGTCTTTGATACTCTGTCTGTAGTACTCAGCCCCAAGCTCATTGGATCCTGCTTACGATATAAATCTTTAAGAAAAGGTTCATTCATTTAATAAAAAGGCCGAGTGATTTCCTAAAACCCCTGGGCACTGTAGTTTTAATCCGGTATAACTCAAACAGAAGGAAATGGGGCATTTATTAGGGACTATTTTGCGTATTAATACACATTTGCTCTAGTAAGTATTTATAGCAGCAGAACAGTGTGGGATTGACTCAAAACAAACAGTGCCCGTGTTAATTATTCATATGAAGGAACACGTCACCAACAGTGTCGCTTAGCATCAGTTACATTGTGTGAATGTAATCACTGGCTGGATTATGTTCACAGATGTTTTGTGAGTGAATAGAGCGCTAACTTCATCTATCGCACAGAAATTGTAAGGAGGTAATCTGGATGGATAGCGAGCAGGCGTACTATGTGACTCACGTAGGTGGTTAGGTTTAAGCAAAAAAAAGCAGTTAAAGATCAGTTTTGATTAAATGTTATTAATGAGTCGTGTTTTGTGCACTGCTGACTATATTCTCTATTTACATGACTTATGCTCTAATTAACAACATCTCCTCATTATGTTAATAGAAAATGTAATCCGGCCGGCATTACATTTCCTTCAAAATGATATCTACAATTCCACTTATTATATTTACAATTCTGTCATTTTGACATACTGAATCATAAATTCACTACAGGGGACAGAAGAATACAGCAATAACTGTAAAATCCTTTTATTCTAAGAAAACCAAACCAGTAAAAAAATATATTTTTCAACTAAATAAGATGTTGGAAATACATTTATCCAGATTTAATGATGTGTTTCTTGTACATTTTGAAGAAAATACATCTGTCCACTCCAGTGGATGTTCTACACCAAAGGGTATATTCTGAGTAGATTCCACCTCATATTGTATGTTTTATTTAAAATGAGGATATCATTTGTACTTGAATAACTTTGTGTATTAATACCACTTGCTTTTAGTAAATGTTTAAAAAAATAAATAAATAAAACTATATTGAGTCACTTTGTATGGCGGCGTACATGCCACAGTGGACACATCTCAAAATAAAATATATATGGGGAAAAAAAGTTTACAGGCACATTTTTTCACTTTTTTAAAAGGAAAAATAAACATAAAACTATTTGTATAACTACAAATAATTCTTGCATGAAAGGGTTAATAGTATTTGAACAACTGAGCTCACAGAGGATTAACATTTATCAGGCTTTGGCAACAGGCTACTCGTTATTAGGATTGATTTAATGTTTTGGGTTGGGTGGAATTTGTTTGTTGAAAATAGAATATCGCCAGACATAAACTTTAAATTGTCATTAAATGCTCTTTGTTTCTGTAAACTTAATGTACAATGTCTTCACACATGAAGTATAGAAAACAATTAGCCCTAAGCGGAATAAAACAAATCTTAAAGGTAGTGGGCAAGTACTCATTTCAAGAAGAGGCATAGCTACAGTTATGTCCTATTAGAAAATATAGGACCAAAATAGAGTTTTTATGGCTGTAATAAACCGTTATTACTTTTACAATTAATGGACAAGTCTAATAATGCTCCATAGTTTTGTCCACACTGTGCTTTAGGTTATCTCAATAAAAGTTCCTGGTGAACATAGGTAATCTAAAACAATAATAAAAAAACTCCTCACTACATTTTTTGCTTTTAAATCACATTCAATGGCTGAATGATAAAATGCTGCTGTGATTCATGGCATCCTTGTTATTTAATGAGTCTTTTCTCTCTCAGTGTGTTGCTCTCTTTACAGGCACCACCTATGCACCAAGACCTCCTCCAGCCCATCACCATGACCTTTACTAATGATTCTTCACCATGTTAATAAAGGTGAAATTGTCACTTAACATTAGCCGTTGTCTGGTGTTTCTTGCAGTGGGCGACATTGTCAGAAAAATCTGTCCTCATTAAAACTAAGTCTTTTAAATTCTGGTTAAGTAGGGACAGATTACAAAGCCAGCAGAATTTATTTTTTAAATAACATTAATACTAAACAAGGCCGAGTTTAGGTTTCAGTGAGCCGTTTGGCCTTTATTACACTCTTCTTTGTTTCATTTGGGAAATGGGTGCTGATTGCTTTTAATCTGTCCCATAGACAGAAATCGCGGGGGGGACAGGACCCCCCCTTTCTGAGGGTTGCCCCCCCCTCCCTAAAAAACATTAAATAATATAAAGATATATACTTAGAATAACTGTGTAAGTAATAAAACAACACAAACGCAAACAGGGCAATAAAAGTGCGTTTTAAGTTTAGAAAGAGTCCCCCCTCTCTTGCCTCACAGTGGTTTGGTCCACAGCTTGCTTTCCCTCTCACAGGAGGCCGGTGGGAGAAAACCAGTTTGAATCCTTCAGTAGTTATGGAACTGCAGTAATGTTAAATGCTGGCAAGGCTGTTTTATTCACTTTAAACATCGTATGAACTGATTATTTTGTCTTTAATACAGATGATACTGAGTCATTAATAAATTAATCATGACAAAAACTTATGATAACCGATTATTTTTCCATTACCCCACTATGTTATAACATTACCTAGCTTGTTTGGTAGCTTGTTTAACAGCTTGTTGGATTGTAACTCACCTTCTACAGCTAGAGATGCGCAGATTGATCAGCTGGGGACTGAAATAGGCCGTTTTTTTCGCTTACTCAGACATGAAAAGTGACCGGGGCTGAGCAGTGTCAAATATCCAGTTTTCTGCTGGTCACATTGAACGTTACAAACACGCTGTACTGCGCCGTGTTACACATGTGTGCACAGACAGTAACCTCGTGTCACAGCCACACACACACAGGCCAAAACCTGCCTTATGTGTGTGGAACTTCCTCACTAGAGAGAAGAAGACGCAACGCTCACTAAATATCTGCAGAGAAACACGCAGAAAGAGACGCGTTCTTGTATCACGTTAGAAGATAAAGATGGATATTTTAAAGCAGGGGCCAGGTAAAGTAACAGTGAACATAGCTGTTGTCATTCATACCACGGTGGTCTCTATTGGTAATTAATAACAAGGCTCCTCCACACGCGACTAATCTGATGCTGTGAAAACGGAATCGCGGGTGAAAAAATACAAAACGCGAGTTGTTTTTTTATAAAACTGCTGATAAAGAAAGTCAGAGCAGAGAGAGAGAGAGGTGTAGATGTGGGCCTGTGTGTCTGACTGGAAAAGCAAGGTGAGCAGATTACTGTAGTTTGTGATTAAACAAAAATAAAGAGAATAAAGAATATGGTGAGATTAGAAAAATGATAATGTAACCTATTCTTTCAAATATTTTAAAGTAAATATAGGCTATCAGTCTAGAATAAATGGTCTAGTTTATAGACTTGGATTTTATTTGTAAAACAGCTCCTTCCAGTGAAAATGCGAATGCTATATTATAGTCATTGTTTCATTATGACCATGGAATTGAATGGACCCAAGGGAGAATAGCCAACATTAATACTGGTGCTGATGGGGATCCTACTAAAAATAGATTTTTCCAATAAAAAGTTACAAATATGTTTGCATATGCTGTCAATTATAGTTCTTATAAAAGAAAGAAAATCAGAATCGGCAGGTCAGACCTTTAAAAAATCAGTAATTGTAATCAGCCAGGAAAAATTTAATCGGTGCATCTCTTACTACAACTTGCAAGGCGATAAGTCTGTGTGTGAACCGATATTAGGCTAATACCGTAGACCTGCCATTGAGTTGGGTTTTGCACATTATGATGTTAAGTGGCAGATCAGTTGGCCTGCTGCAGTTAAATATCTAGCCTAAGTAAGGGAAGTCCTCTGCGCTAGAAGAAGCCTAAATGACTATGTAGAGAACACAAGTTAATTAGGTTAATATGACCACATGTTGAACCTATGAATCCAAGTCATATTTAAACAACTATTGCTTTGTGTTGTTGGCCAGGAAAACAGTAGTAAAACTTCCCTCTGTGTACGCATATCCTTTACAAGTACAATTTTGGCTGTATTATTTGTGTCCCCATCCAAAATTGCTCTTGAAAAATGAGTTTATTGTCCCCCCCTACTGTTTGATGAAATTTACGCCCCTGTGTCTGGCCATTTTAAAAACAAATGTTTGTATGCGTGTGAGGAAAAGAAGGCATCCTATTGAGAAATGTTGTATTTCATGTGGTAATTCTTCATTTTAATTAAACTTTTGCAGGCTTTTTTATTAATATCCCAATATGTCACATAACACAGTAATTTTCTTCTATTAAATGTAAATGGACAAAACAGGCCTCTTCTGGGACTTCTACTTTAGGCCCACCAATTTAGCATTTATCAGCAGTTTATTCATTTATTAACATTTAATAAATGGTTTATGACACAATATATAGTAGTTAATCAATGCATTTGTCAACACCATAACTCCTCCTGTGGGCATTTATAGGTGGATGCTGGTGTATAAACAGATAATGAATGACAACATAGTAAAATACAGTAATAATAGAAAATATGTCTTCATAGGAGAAGTTGCAGACAAATAACGTACATTAAAAAAAAAGGCATAAAAAATTACTTAGAACTACATTATAGTATGTTATAAACATTTATAACATGTTTGTATGCTGCACATGAATGCTAAATAGGGCAATATTTTTCAGTATGTTGAAATATGATTTTTTTTTTTTTAAAAGATTCAGCATTTCCCCTCAAGAATGGTATTCCTGACAGTGGAACTGAAAATAAAAATATCTGAAACTAAATGCTTTCTTCACAATGTGGAAATAACATTTACAGACAATATAATCAATCACTTAACTGAATAAATTAATTAGGAAAAATTACATTATTTAAGACTTTTGTTGGTGGTAAAATAAAATAAATCTTATAAGTAAAGGGGGGCAGGTGGACTGTTGACTTCAGTATTTATAAAATCCTGGTTACAGACCTGGTGTCTGTGATTCTCACTTTAAAATGTTTTTTTTTTTTTTTTTAAATGATTTATTTATTTTTATTTGATCGCATTTATTAAGTTGCTTATTGACTTGAGTATTTATTTGTTTATTTTACCTTGTGGGCAAAATAAAGTGGGAAATTGAACCCGGGTGTGAGAGACCCAGGTTCAATTCCCCACTGTGACACATCCACCAATGTGTCCCCGAGCAAGACACTTAACCCCTAATCGCTCCCGAGGCGTGTGACCTCTTAGATAAATAGAAATTGTAAGTTGCTTTGGATAAAAGCGTCAGATACAATTATTATTAGTATTATTATTTTTTGTGGATAATCATGTGTCACTGTTATCGTATAGTGCAAGAAGTTAACTCAGCTTCTGTAACGCTGGGGATGTGTGTTTGTATTACAAGCTCAGGATGTGAAATAATAGGCTACAGTCACACAGTAGAAATTATCGTGTTTGCTTGTAGCTGTGATCACCCCACCTGTGCTTCAGCATGTTGAAGCCATGACTAAGCTGGAAAGATATCTATTTTAAGCTGCAACAAAAACAGTTACTGCAGAGGGCAGTCATATGTTAATAGCTATTTCAAAGTAAAAGCCTGAGATTTAAAAAACAAACTCTCAGTTTGACTAAAATGCAGAAGCCAACAGCAGGAAGAGACTGTTTAAAGCAGAACGTGTCAACAGAATCTTTCAGGCAAGTTACAGCAGATTATCGTGTGCTTAATATCAGTTTTATGAAGTGTTTTCAATGCTAAGCTCTTCTAAAGGTTTATGTTAGAAATGGGAGTCAAACCCACAAATCCAGAGGAGACTGCAACCTGAACGCAGCACCTTAGACCACTCAGCCACCCTGACATATGGAAGTACTGTTGACTCATCACACTAACAAAAAAAAAACAGCAGATCAGGCAATAAATCTACTTTTGATATCATTCATTTTCAAAAACTCATTAAACTGTATAATTTTATTTAACAATTTAATCAAAGTATTTTACAAAGGCTGCATTTAAATGACCTTTTCTCCTCTTAGGACGTATTCCTGTGTAGCTCTTCACACTGTTTCCTGTAGTGTCACACAACTGCCATAAAGGTATGTTCAAGGGGCAAGGGAAAAGCTGCTAAAATCAGTATTGTTTTAATTTGTAATTAAGTAGGTCCCACTAAGATAAAAGGGAGGCATCACCATGGTAACAGACAGGACAGCATGAAACAATATGAAAGACCAGATTAAATGGCGCTCACGCCATTTTACTAAAATTCTTCTTCATTGATGTTTAATTGGTCTTTGCAATCATTAAGAGTCACGTTTTTATTCATACAGGCAGAGATCGTAAATATTTCCTCCGAAACTCTGCTGCAGCTCAGGAGGACTGTCAAAAAAGCAAAGACCATGCATCTAAAAAAAAAAAAAAACCCACCCAGCTTGTCTTCAGTCTTCTTTACGCCACTCCGCCATGATTAACTCGGACGCCACACATGCCTTTCATCCTGAAAATCTCAATCCTGGCAACCTCTCCCCTCATCTGCATCCACACATGCACACAACAAGTGCACACAAATGAAGCTGAAACGCCTGGTTTAGTTTATGACTCTGCAGCAGCAGCATCTGTTTGTTTTAATACTCAGAGGAAGTGGACTGAGGTGACAGACCGTTGTTGGGTTTTAACACCACTGATCTGATGTGTTTTTGAGCGCAAGACAAAGAGGGGTCGTTGTGATTATGTGCTGGGGAAAATCTACATGGTTTGTGTGTGAAATGAGCAAAAACGTCTGAGTAACAGAGCGATTGAAAAGAAAAGAGAGAGAGAGAGAGAGAGGGTGACACAAACACACCCTCACCTGCTCAGGCTGTGGCCTACTCAGCACTAATGACTGTGTGATTGGATTATCCAGGCTTTTAGCAGCGCCACAGCTGCAGCTGACAGAGGAGCTAACCTGCAAAGGCCAAGCTGGGGTCAACAAGAGGTCAGCAGGGTCTTGACCTTTACATAAGACGAGGCCTTGGGCAGGGCAGCAGAAGAGGCGGGGAATGAAAGACAGATTTTAAGAGCAGGTGTCTTTTTTAAGCAGAATGGTGACAGAGATTAGACAGGATCCATGTTTCTGGGAATTCAGAGAAGGAGGATGCTGAGATCGTCCAGAGAGGAGGGGGAGGAAGGATGTCGCATGTTTGGAGGAGGGAGACGGGATGCTTTGTGACAGAAGAGCCTTGCAGACACTATTGGCCTCCTGGTGACTCCACTGTACGCTGGAAACACAAACAAACAGGGCCGCCGCCGCAGCCGCCGGCGGCGGCTCCATCCACTTTTCCTCTCACACGTTATCCCCGCTCTATGGTAAAAGCGTTTACATTTTGTCCAAACAAACACCAACACTTTTTTTGTGTGTGTGTTCGCCTGAAAACAGAAGGATATCGTTTTTCATGACCCCAAACTATCCTTTTACCATCTGGCAAGAGCCAGCAGGGATTTTTTTAAGCACTTAATGGGATATTTATTATGTGGGCCACGTTTACCACTTGAAATTACATCACCAGGAACGCACAGCTGTAGAAGTACATTCATGTTACTGTATTTTATGATTCACTACTACGCTGACGCAGAAGCCACATAACTACTAGAGGCTGCAGGTGAAAATGTTCAGTTTTGAATCTGAACGTTTCATGGCTGAGAATAGCAGCCTGAGTCAGTTCCCTGCGGGGGATTTGTCTCTGCATTAGTTGAGGCCAGAGGATGATGACAGAGTCTATTAGAGAGTAAATGGCAATATTCTCCTGTGATTAGTTCCAGCGCACACTATACACAAACACGAGCACATTCACACACTGAGCTGAGAAGAAATATTCACAAATGTGGACTGGCTGCTTTTGCTATTGATAATCCACCGAACTCGGCAGACTTTACAGGTTCAAGTTCTTACCTGCAGAAGTCAAACTATATTATATTATAAGTGTGAACATTTTTAATCCAGGTCAGTTCCTGTTAAAAGATGGCGCATGTAATCAGGTGGACTTTATGTAGTTTAATTGTAGATTTATTGCAGTTTTAAATTTAATGTATCCATTTTCTAACTACTAAGTTTTGAATGAATGCAAATGTGTAGTGTTTTTACCAAAACGTGAAAAATGTGCAACTCTATTAGATTTCATTTCAAAAGAATTAAATACAAATTAGATTCAGTAAAGTCCTAAAGAAAGCCAACACATGTCCCCTCTGTGTCGGATCTCTCTAAACCCAATATAAACTTATTTTTATAGTTTATTTTACTCTATAGTCTTAATAAATCTTCCTTGTTTGTCAGTCACCTGTACAACACTCTTTTATTTTAAAGCAAATTAAGAAATATGTGTTATGTTTATATAATGAATCATAATCTAACGTCCACTGTGTGAGTGTGTGTGTGTGTGTGTGTGTGTTCCCTGGAGCTGGGGGGTTTTCCAGCCTGAGCTCTGTAGGTGTCGCTCTAACTCTTTGGTCTGCCACCTGTTGCTCGGCCACATCTCTTCCACAGGTCATTCCTTCTGTATCGAGCTCTAAATCTTTCTAACTGCAGGGAAAGAAATTTAAAATTTGAAATGAAAAATAATGTGAAAACTACCAAAAATGTTTGGTCTTTTATCTGAAGGTATAAAATGAAAAACAATCAAGTTTGTGAATAGCATTATTGCATGAATTTGTGTCTTGTTTTCCTGCTTATGATAAAAGGATGTGCAAATTGTTTCTTTGCTCCCATAATAATATTTTATTTAGTTATTATTGTGGGAGCTAAGATCTAGTGTGTCCATTCTACAATTTCCGGTTTTGTGCTTCACCTGAGGGATTTTTTGATGAATAAAATTGTCCTCTCTCTGCTCTCCAGACTAAACTCTAAAAGTCTGTGAGACAAAGACACATCAGCCCCTGTACGCCCAGACGCACTGTCTGTGTCCTCCATCGTTGGCTTTTGTCCCGTCTCCTGTAACGGCAGCTACATCACCGTCTCACAATGATGATGTCAGAGGGGAAGCCGTCTGCTGAACCTGGCACAAAGTGGCACAGACGGCCTGATCACCATCTCCGGCTCATGACAGGAGAGGAAGCAGGGTGTCTGGTCATGGTGGGCACACAGTGGCACTGTCTGCAGCTGAACACACTCGCACTGAAGTTCACACAGATACATGCATTCAAATACACACTTACACACACACACACACACACAAAAACAGTCAGCAGACTCTGGCCTGGCTGGCACTGCAGCTGACAGACTGATATGGAGAGAGGCGTCTGTCTGAACAGCATAAATTAGCATACTTTTTTTGTTACAAAAAAATTGTTCTACCTCTCACTTTTAAAACATAACTCGCTGTATGTTTAGCTGCCTCATCTTGATTGCTGCTCATTTTCTCTTCAATAAACGTCACAACCAATTTGTTCTTATCAGTGTGGAACACCATTTCACATCAATTACCTGATTGCTTTGAGCACACTTATTTCTCCTAAATACTGGCTTTGCAATGCAATCACACATTCTCATTTCCCCTAAAATGGCAACTATTTCAAATGTAAATGCTGATTTTTTTTTTTTTTACTGCAAATGGACACTTGAATGAGCTACAAGATGCAAAATATTCAATTAATTATGCTGTTTCTCAGAGGAGAGTTAGCATCTGATCATTATTGGGATTTATTATTTTTAGTTAATATGCATAAACACGCCTGGCTCTAGGTTTAACTGGTAAATAGTATATAAGCATCCTTCTCTGTGTAAGACAAGGAGCTGCAGACCCTCAAAGGGCAAAGGTCAAGCCCAGACTGTCCACATTTGCCGGCTAGAATGAGAGTCTTATTGTGTGTTTGTTGAACAAGTAAACAATTAAAACACAAATTGCTGCTCGTTTTTAATGCTGAGATGAAGCCGTCTCACATTCATCTCTCTTTTGCTGGGTTTTTCTCTCGCCTTTAAGGCTCACTTGCTCTCATTCTCCAGTTCACCTCAAACTGTGTATTGGTGTTGGCGTTACGCAGCCTCTTTTCACAAGGTTACACTCAATGCAGTACATACCAAGTACAGGAGAAGTATTCAGGGAAAAAAATGTCCATTTGAAGTAAAAGTCCTGCAATAAAATGTGTATTCAGTTTCAGTATTAGCTGCAAAATGTACTAACAAGAGCAAATATGAGGCTCTTTCAGGGTGTTATATTATCCCAAATGTACATATCATTGGATACTTATTACTGATGCATTAGCAGGTTAACAACATTTGATTGTAGCTCTTTTTCTGTTTTGAGTTTATTTATGTTGTATTTATATTACTATTTTACATATTGTTGGGTGGTTTAATCAATAAAATACACAATTTCTAAAGTAACTACTAACTATAGCTGTCAAATACATGTAGTATAGATTATAAAGAAACTGGAAAATATTCAAGTAAAGTACAATTACCTCAGAACTGTACTTAAGCAATTGAGTAAATGTAGATTTTCCGCCACAGGTCCGTCCTCATAATTCCCTCCCAAGCATCCACCAATCAAACTCAGTGAGTCTGATACAATTATGTGCAACAGGTGGTTTTCCTCACGCTGTACAAAGTTCATGTCAAAGCTTTAAAGCCAGGACAGTGTTTGCATTGAAATTATGTTATGAAACACTTTGCAATACAACGCAAGCGTAACACAGAGAAGAGATGACACCAGACAGAGGACCCATTCATCACCAAGGCCACACCCATTTCTCCCCGACTATCTGTCCATCACATCATACCATCACTCCTCCCTCTTTGGTTACACTCTTACCCGAACATCTTTCTACACTGCCTGCGTTTTCTTTACTCATCAAAGCTCTCTTTTTCATCCTTACCTTGCATTTCCTGTTGCTCTTCCTCTCTCTTTCCCTCTTTCTATCCATTTTGTCCAATGTTCCTTGGTTTTCTCTTTTAAAAAAAAAAAATAAAAATCCTGCTCCATTTCTGCTTCCCATCTCTTCCCTTCCTAAATTATGAGTATTTACAGATTGTTCTCCCTCAAACTCCCTTTTTAAAACACTTTCTTCCCCAAAATATTCCCATCCTCCCTCCCACTGCAGCCCCTCCTCTCTCTGATTTCTTCTTCTCCTCTTCCTCTCCATTTCTCCTCCCACCATCTCCCAAATCTTCCTGTTCATCCCTTTTTTTTTTTTACCTCTCACCCTTTTCCTCCTTCTCCTCCTCCTCCTCCTCCTCCTCTCTGTGCAGCTGGTGGGGCCCTTCCATTAGTCCTGACATGCAGAGGCACTGATTCTGTAAAGGTCATGACCCCTCGCAGCGAGCTTCGCCAGGGCTTAGTCCTCCACACTCACACATCTGCGTGCCCCAGGATGCCCACTGCATGCATAACTCACCCTTTACACAACACACACACACACACACACACACACACACGCAGAGCTGAGCAGACACACACTGTACAGAGTATATATACATACTGGCACAAAAATGCACAAATGTGGGCATACACATTTGCAAGCACACTCAGAACCACACACACACACACAACTCCGGCCTGCTTTCATCATGCTGACAAGACTTAACCCCTCCTTCTATAGCACCGACTGACTGCACAGCTGCTGTGTGTGTGTGTGTGTGTGTGTGTGTGTGTGTGTGTGTGTGTGTGTGTGTGTGTGTGTGTCAGACATGGTGCGGGAGAAATCCTGCTTAATTGGACTGCTGCAGGCTTGGGAAAGACCCACAGCCACTCTCTACTTTCTCTTTTTCTCACCCCTCTCTCCCCATTTTTTGTCAGTTGCTGTCGTCCACCTGTGCTCGCATTATCCTGTGTTTCTATGTTCAACAGCAGAGGTTTTACAGTGTAACTGCTGAGCTGCAGTGAATGCAGGTGTGCTTTGCGAAAACCACTCAAACATAACAGCAAAAAAAAGCTCAGAGGAAAATTACTGATCATCATCCATCATTTACAACATCAGAAATAGGTGTTTATATTCAGCCGCATTCATACATCAGGTGTGCCTGGGAGTCGTGTGTCCTTTCAAACATACAGGATCAGAAGAAAAATAATCAAGGACGCAGTTCAGCTTTAAAATCTTATCTAGTTTTCACAATATTATAGTTAGGCCTTTTTATCAATATGAAACAAAGATAATATAAAATCACATACAACCTGGAAACATATCAACAAAGGTTCTCTTTTGTCTCTAATATTGTGATTTATCATAATTAATTTTCTGCTGATTTATAAAAGTCAGTATCAGGTGCGTAGGCGAGGAGTTGTGGATGACCTGCGCTCCATTAGGATAGAAAGGGTTTATGGCATATAAATTATTATAGTAATGTTTAAATACTTGTGATTTCAATTACATTTTGTAAATGTTTCATTTAGCTTTGCTCTTCATCCTAAAAAGAGTACAATGACAACAACTTCTGCTCCATGTTCCAGTGCTGAGGTTCAATGCCAATAATAAAGTGACAAAAAGAGGATGTTCACTTTGCATCTGATTCTCGGGTTGATTAAACCCAAACCTGCCTGATTCTATGACATTAATCACCCTAAATATAGTACCTGTAGACTTTCATTTTTACTAACATACTAATTTGTAAGATGATTCAAATAAAGTGGATCAACTTTAATAGCTCCACCTTTAGCTAGCTTTTGGCAAGTACAGAAAGTTCTGTAATTCTTTTATATTGATAATTAACTAGATCAATACTGTTACTCAGTTAAAACTTTCTTAAACTTCAACACATGACACTCCTACTGTTTGTGAATGAAACCTGCAGACTGCAGATTTCCACACTAGTCTTCATCTCATTTCACACCGTTTTCATCCAATGAACATCTCCCCTTCCTCAGCTTTCCTCTTTCATCTCAGTCATCTCTCCCCTCCTCATTTCCTCCTCTTCCGCTCTCTCCCTCTCCCTCCTCCCGCTCTGACCCTGTCGCTTCTCACTGTAACTGGCAACTTTGCTTCTCTCCCCTTTTGTGGCGTTGACAAATGGGGCCAGTGCCCTCTCGCAGGCTATGTTACAGGCTGTCACAAGAAGCGGACACTCTGGGATGGCCCAGAGTTATCTGCTGTGACAACTCAGATTACTTCCACAGCCTCCCATCTGATCAGTACATCCAATTCAATTAGTGGCAATTAGTCCTGGTCCTCCCCACCTCTTACTCTTCCCTCCTCCGCAGCCTCCTCCCTCCTCACCCACCCGCTGTGTCTCTCCAAAAAAGCAAAGCTGCAGAGCTTTGAGCAACTCGCTCAACCTGGCAGGCTGGCTTGTGAACAACTTTGGAGCTACTTGTAGATCTCCCCCCTCTTCATCCTACAATTACTCTCACACACACACACACACTCTGACTCATTCACACATTTATACTCATATTCACCACCAGAGAACATATTCAAAGTGACACATCACATAGAAACACAGTTTTCTGCACATAACCTCCTAAAATTAAAGCAGCTATAATTAATTATTTTTATCAAATTACTACACGTAATGTGAAGGGTGCCACTAGCAGTAGCTAAATATTGAATTATCAACTCAGCATTTCCTCCCAGGTCTGTGGAGCGTTTTAGCATCTTTTAGCTCATTGTTTAGGTTTTCTGGCCACCAACTTTACCGTTTTTGTGCACTCACTGCTGTCACATACGCTTTTGCGAGAAAGCTCTAAAAAACTCCCTGTATGCTAGCTGCCATGCAGCAAACCTGCTGAAAAGGTTAGCACAGCTGGTGAACGAGGAACAGCCTTAAGCAGCTAAAGATCCATAAATTTCCCTCTGGAGATCATGGAGACAAACAATGTGAATATTGGACTTAAATTCGCCAAGCAACCAGAAATGCTAATGTTTCTCCGAATCTGCTGGATGTGTAAAATCTGCAACTTTTAGCAAACAATTTTGGCTTGTTAACTTAGTTGCTAATGTGTCAGTGTTGTGTTTACTACCTGTTGCCTGTTTATTAGTTGGCCAAACAATCTGTTATTGCAGGTTTAAGTCACTAGTTTTTCCCCAACATTTTTGGATGGTAACCGCTTAAAACCGAGCCAATTGCAACCCCTCGTCATTAAAAATGTCTACTGGTGGTTGCCAGTTCAACCAAGCAAAGATTTTACTTGTTTAATGTGAATCATTTTAGAGGCATAGATTTGTATACCTTAAACAAGTTTTTTTTCTGCTTTCATCTCTTGTTAATCATCTTGTGACCCCTCAGGTTTATCCTGTGACCCCCCAGGCTTGGAACCACAGGTTTAGTGGTTAAATTTTCACAATAAAACACATTCCAACAACTAAAATACTTGAGTAAATGTGCCTGAAAATAGTCTGCACCGATGCCCTCTGGTTTGAGGGACCCCTTTGTGTGCCGCCCACCCCTTTTCCCCCCCCACGCTCTCACCCCATCCTCACCCCCCTAACTGTGGGTCCGCGCACACCTGGCCTTCGCAAATTAGGGCCCTGGAAAACCAGGGAGCGGAGAGAAAAGCGGGATGCATGGTGGAACGAGGGGAACGGAGGGGAGGGGAAGGGGATGTTTGGTCGACGGGGTCTTTCAGCATTCCGATGGAGCAAAAAGTTAATGACGACCCTATTGTGTTGTGAGAAAGCTGGCCGAAGGAGAAGTGTAACTGGGAATCATGGACTGTGCCAGTGAGCAGTGACAAAAGGGGCCCGGCCGTAAGCAGCATTGAGTTTTTACCATATTTATATCGCTTACATGGTCACTTTATGTTGCTCTGAAAAAGTGCACTCACTCTTCCTCGCTTCTGGTAACAATGTAAATTTATTTGGAGCAGCAAATAATGAGGGGACTTCATGAAACACATGGTTCATCAAGAATGGCCCGGATGAGTTTTTGGTTTTCTTAGACTTAAAAAAAATAAAATAAAACGACAAAGAAAATGTTCTCGTTTTTAGGAGATTTTTTAAATCATATCCAATCAAGCTCTCGCTCCTTAACTCCCTCTCTCTTGCCTCCCTCTTCATAAAAGCCGCCCTAACACGCCCGCCTTCCCTGCAGGCCTTAATGCATGCTGACAGCTTCCCTCCGTAATTGGTGATCACACCCAGATGGATGGTTCCTTAATTTGCTGTTCCCAATAAAGCCGGGCATCTCAAGGGAAAAGGGGCAGCAGGGGGAGATGAGTGGTGGAGGTGGTGGTGAGGGGGTGGTTCTTGATTTGTTGGTTATAGATACAAGAGCGGTAAACACCCTAGGCTACAGGCCTGACAGTTTGACCAGGCTTTTGTTCACACATCCGTTGCAAAGCAGAGAGGGGGGCCTCCTCCCCCTCCCTTCCTGTTCCCCAACAATCCCATTCTGAGCCTCTGCTCCGTCTCTCTCTCTAGCTCCCTCTGTTTTCGGTCCGGCCCGGAAACACACTGCATGACCACTCGAGGATGTGTGTGTGTTTGTGTGTGTGTGTGTGTGTGTGTGTGTGTCCTGGGTTTGAGCCGAGGAAATGATCTCGTGTGCATGTGTGTCTTTTCCCTTTTCATTGACTAAACGGATTGCTGGAGTCTGAGTGAGTAAAGCATGAATGGAGGCAAAGAACTATAGGTTATAGGTTACAGTTTGGGTAGGAACCTCCGTTCATGTGTGGTCGTTTTTGGCTCTATTAGAGACGACACAAATAGGGTGATGGACTGGGTCGAGGTGGAGACCCCCTGTTGCTAATGAGGGCAACCTGCGGTGACCCCAGGGGTGCAGAGGGTCAAACCAAGCCTGATGGGATGATCCAAGGGATGAAGGGTTGAAATCAAGATTTAAAATGAGACATGCACTATTTTCAAATGAGACACCAGCTGCTTTCACAAAATGAAAGTAAAACTAAGTTGTAGTGTCGTTCAAAGACAAGATTAGACTTGATTAAAAGGTTCAATACATAAGATCAGAATGCAGATGATGCAGCATTACACATAAAATAATTACATTCGATTTGAATTTAAACAGACAGTCCAGCAACTTTGACATATTACAGCCTGAAACACACTCATATTTGATAAAATTGGAAGGCCTGTGAAGCCTTGGATTTCTCCACATTTTGAAGCAGTGTACATGTGGACCATGGTAAGAGAAAAGAGAAGAACATGAGCAAAAGCGTGAGCAATGGATTGAACTGCGCTCTAAAATAAGATGCAAAACTTATCATGCAAGGATAACTCCTACTGGGAGCATCTCTATGCCTTTGTGTTTATGTTCTCAGCAATGTTTTTTCCCTGGGTCAAATGTTGTATGTATGTTTTTGCCTGGGTCCTTATATTGAAATCACCCACCTACAGCTTATAGCCTGTTGATGTTATACTCAGTTCAGGGACTGAACAGATTTTTACCATTCACACTGCTTTTGAAACATGCATCTCCCGTCATTCTTGTGCATTTTGCCTTATCAATCCCTTACAATGTTGGTATATATCAGGACACATGCATGCTGGGAACATAGGACCATGGGGACATAAGCATGAGCCCCTCCTGCCTACAGTCTTGCTACCAAATTTTGCAAACTACATTATTTTGTCAGTTTACAGGTTACAAAAAAGCCCCATTAAAAACTGGAACATCCACTGTTTGGGAGCAGGTCCAAGATGCTACTATATTAGAGTTCAGGCTAAAATTAGAGGCTCTGTCCTGCTCTTTGTTGGATTTAATTTGAAATTTTTAAAACCATCGCCAACTCTACCCAGGATCAGTTATTCGGATTAGTTATTCCTTGTTTTGAAAGCCTTTTCTCTTCTGAATAAAAACACATTGTTGGAAAACATGAACAACAAAACCATACATTTAACCCTTTGGTTGTGTTTTTCAGTGAAAGATCTGCGACTGTTATATATGCAAGCTACTAATAAGCAATAAAAAAAAAAAAAAAAGACAAAGCACGCATTTACATGCCATGGACTCAAAATATTGTTAAAATCACATATAACAGCACAAAGATGGGATCAGAAGAAATGCCTGATCATGATGACAAACATGCTTTAGAAAAGAAGCGAGGCTTCATCGCTATATGACTAAAGGGACAGTGAAGGGATACATATCCTCAGAAACCTGATTCATGTAAGACAAGTCCCCTTAAGCTTTCAATGAGATACTTAAGGTTGAGGTGTGACTGACATTTAGACACTCAAAGATGTACACACGCTCTATTAAGATTATCTTATACAAAATCTTAAGTACTTTCTTCAGTCTCCTGCTTCCTTCTTACTAAATGCTATATTTTTCACCACAGACTGCACTCTACTCATCATCACCTCACCTTTTATTTCCAAAAGCACTCTCTTCTGCCGTGGAAATCTAAATAACAGATTGCTTCTCAGTGTCGTTGTGAAATGTAATTAGCTATTGTTGGTTCGCCATGAATGCTTTGCAGTTCAGTGAGTCTTGAAGTATCTGATAAAATCTTTCTGCACACCTTGCATTCATTAGTAAAGGGAGTACTCTGAATTACCCCTATTGGACACAGTGAAAGGAGAAGAAGCATTTTAATGCAGAGTTTATCAAGTTTCTTCTGACTCAAGGGGGAAGTCCAAGGTTTCAAGACTGTGTTGGTTAACGGTGAAAGATCAGTGCTTTAGAGGCTGTGTACATTGTGCTCCACGAGACAAATGAAGGTGCCATCTTGTGTCCTTGAGGTGATCACTTTCTGAACATCCACTGACCTAATCAAGGAAGATAAGCGCAGCAATGGCTGCTCCACAAAGGCAGCTTTAAACCCAAGGCCAAATCTACAAAGTCCTATGTGCAGCTCTGTCCACTGATTCACAGCACAATGCAAAACAGTGCTGGAATGTTCTTGATGCACTCGCCGTACATGATACACAACACATATCACAGCCGGCCTACCTGAATACAGGCTACACTCACAGAAATGCAGAAGAAGAGATAAAGAGGTGATGCAAAAATATGGCCTGCTCAGACGAGAGAAAGGGGAAAGCATTCTTGAATCCTGCGACAACAGACGTGGCATAGCCATCAGTGACAAAAGGAGACTGTGGCGTTCTCTTCTGTTGGACCATTGCTTGAATTTAATGTGCATGAGGGCAAAGTGCAACATGTAATCTCAACTTCCTATGTCCTCAGCTGCGTTTCTTTAGAAGCAAGATTCATTGTACTCTGAAAGGTTGAGAAACTGAAAATGGGAACACTGCATTGATGTGTTGGTATGTGAGTGTTTATTAGCGAATGTTTGTGTGTGTCACAATGACACAAAATACAACTATGATGAGTCGCCTACACTTCTTCAGTTTAAATGCCTGTTTGTCCACATGTGCTGACCTGTGACAGGCCTTGGTTCTAGTGTTTGCAGATGGGATCGAAAAAGTGCTTTTGAAAAATGTTATTCCTGCTAGCTTGTTTGCTTTTGCACAACAGTGCATCAGCAGACCTTCACAATTTGTTTAGAAAAAATGCTCAGCAATGTGAAAGCACACTGTCATATAATTGTGTAAAATACTGGATTATTTTAAATCACACATGAAAACTTGTTGCATTGAGATGCATAAACCTACTGTAACAACAATATACATACATGTCATATTATATTGTATACATGTACCAGCACTATTATTTTGCATCTCTATGTGGAACTTGCATACTGTGCGTTCTCATTCCTCCTACTCTCTCTCTCGCTCTTTACCATCTCTCTGCCCCTTTCTCTCAAACCAACCGGTTGAGACAGATATTTTTATTTGTCCGAGGTTTTTTTTTTCTTGCCACTGTCAACAAGTGCTTGCTCATGGTTGGTATTGTTGGCTTTTTATAAATAATATTACAAAGAGTATGGTATATATACATATTATATACATATTCAAATTTGTTGTATATAGACATAAAATCAGGGTTGTTGTGTTAGTTTGAGTATCTCTATAGATGCTTTCACACTGCCTTATATTCGGGGGGTGAGGGGTTTTACCAATATGCGGGCTCGCTGCGCTGTATGAAGGTAGCCTACTGAGCTGGTGTTGATCTGACTCTTTCAATCTCTGATCTAAAGCGGCTTATAGGACTTTTTCACAGCACATTTTGGAAAAGTAAAGATGTTACTAATATCATTAACGATCATCTCCTCACTTCAAATATCTGATTTATTTATAGACTGGTTTCTTGTATACAAACACTACTGGATGCGCAGGCAAACAGGGGGGCAAAAGTACTTCGGTAGCCGATCAGAAGACTGTAGTCAACAACTGCAATCAACTAGATTACACGTTGTTTGTAAAATCTTGTTGACTCAATAATAAACTGCCATTTTAGAGTTGGATCTGTTTGTTTGCGTTTCATTTCCTATATTAATAACATGCGTGACCACGCTGCAGCACACTGGATCTTAAGTTGTTCAAGTGGGCTGCTAGCCAAAAAGCTAAAGGAAGAATGGAGAATGATGGAGAGGTGTTGTTTAAGTACTGCCATTAAGCCTGGCTGTGTCACACTCAGAGATGCAAAGAACTTGTTTTCCATTGTAAACTTTGTGCGACCAGCAAAAAGCTCTCAACCGCAAACAATTTTGTATTGAAGCATCTGCTAAAGCAGCACAGCAACGTGAAACTTAGCCTGTAGAAAGAAACTCGGGCTCTAGCCTACTGTCAGTGAAGCATCCACTGGGCAGGAGAGAGTGGCGCTAATCAACATTTTGTGTTTTGTAAAAGCACTGAATGCTTTTCTTATAAATGCATGTGCAAAACAGAAAGGTTAGGTCAAAGGTCGAGACACTTGCTTGAATTTTTTTGATATCAGACAGTGGCTTTAAAAAAATGTATATGCTTCATAAAAATCATAGGCCTACTCATTGACGGTTATGAATATGCTACATGATTAGTGAAAATGTGGGAGGGACCTGCTTTGTGTTTTTTTTATTTTTAAATAGTGGTAGCTTAAATCCATAGCCTACAGGATAGAGCATCATCTGGGGCCTCCTGTAGCCTATAAACGCTGCCTACACACAAAAAGGTTGCCTACGCTGGTTTTCACTATACAGTCTATGGTTTTCACGCACACGTGGGATGTATAAAAATGAACGTGACTTGAGACTGTGCGGGTCGAAGCGCAAACTCTTGAGCTGCCGTGAGAATGTGCGGAATTTCCGCAAACTTTGTCTGGCTCTGTCAGTGAACTTCAATGTGCCAAAACTCACCAAATGTTTCAAAATAACGTTTCCACTGCAGTTACTGTGCAGATGTCAATGAAGCAGTGAGTCAATCAAAAACCTAATTATGTCCGTTGATCCACAATAAGTTTGATAATGTATGTTGTGGTTTAATAGCAATAGCTCAGATTTTAAAGCAATGTCCGCTAAATACTCCACCACCCACTCCGGAGCGCAGAGGAGAGGGCCGGAGTGTAGCCACCGACACTCTGTTGCTGTGGACCTGACAGCCTAAAGCCAGGATAATGTCAGGTGGCAGGATGCAGGCTGCCTTTCCCCCGATATTAGACGTGAATTTAGCTTCTGAATCCTTTGAACTCGGCCAATGGGATTCTCATCATAAAAATCCAAGATAACATCAAATGGCAACAAAGAATTGCAGAAGACAGCTTCAGTAGTTTTTAAATCATATCATCTGTGCATATTTAGTTTTCGTGTGTAAACGCTGCAGTGAACAGACCATGCTGTCAGGCGCACAGAGCGCACTGAGACACCGCGGTGGCGCACAAACACATCTGCATTCTCACCTCAACTCATCCTGCAAATCTTCAACACCTGCACATAGGCCTATGGGTTGTGTAAGTTAAACATATCTGGAAATAAAGCTAGGGACAGCTCTCACACAATCGCTACACTCCATCCTCATGATGCAGGACAACTATAACAAAACCGACATTAAGAAATGTGTTCACCTGTCAAACCGCAATCTTCAAATGATCTCCCAGAGTAGGGGAGACCACTGACTGAAGCAATCATTTTGTCGAAGTGTGAAGTACTGAGTCTGACTGCTGTAAACATATACATAGGCTTCTGCGTGACACTCGTGCGTAATGATGCAGGGCTGCTCTCTGGCTCTGTATAGGACAACACCAATGGAAGGATTAGAGAGACTCCATTAAGATTTCCTGGCCCATGAGGATGACTGGCTAATACTTCGATTTAGATTCCCTAGAGTCATGCTCTTGGATCGGTGTGCAAAACTGGGTCCAGCATTAGACAGACCAACCTGGCAGAACCGTGCTATCCTGGTAGGCTGTACCCACTCTTTCTGGCAGTCGGCTGTTAGCAGCAGGAGCCGACAGGTGTGTTTTCTGATGTGATCAAAAATATATAATGTTTACCTTTCTACCTAAATTCTTTGTTTATAATAATATAATTCTGTTAAACCCTCTGAATCTTCTTTTGTTTGTGAACAAGCTGCATTTAAACAATCTGTGCTTTCTAACTTCCATCTCACAAACACCTAGATATCTGTATAAAAGACTGCACAGCTTTCATACTGAAAGAGGGCGTACTCACAGAATTTGAAAAGTATACGTATGCACAAAAATATCCACATGTATAAATCCAGGCATATGCCAGGTCCTGCGCACCTTTCCTTTATACATCCCATTTAAGGTGAAATCGAGCGCACGTGCATGAGCCACTTACACCCCCCCCCCCCCCCCCCCCCCCCCCCCCCCCGGCTCCTCCCATAAATTACTATGCAAATGAACAGAAATACACAAGCGTCACCTTCTAAGGTCCAAATAACAACGGCTGCTGCAAAACAAGTGAAAAAGAGAAATTTCACTAAGTGCAAGATCAAGGTGCTGATCACTGAAGTGGAGGAGAGAAGAAATATTTCATTTGAAATTTGATGGTTTGAACTCTGTGCTGGACATTCCTATCGTAGTTATCAACTGGATATGATGTGAATATTTCTGAGTGAGGATGACTGTGGTGCAGCTGAAACAAATAACTGTAGTTTAAAAGTGAGTTTTTCATTATCTGCTGATAGTCTGAATGTGTTTTGACAGCATTTCATAAAATACGAAATGAGCAAGATTTTATTAATGTAACAGACGTCTGAAACTTCACAATCAGTTTGAACCTATATACACATTTTAAATTGCAAAGAAATCATTAATAGCCATAGGCCTACTGAGTCGGACTGTCACTTTACAATCACAGGTCCATGAGTAACCTAAACTATGTCTAATCTGTTCGATTAATATTTTCTTCAGTTATTGCCACCAGCATTTAGTCCTGTCAGGTTACAGCTGAATAAACAGGCCTGTAGCCTATTTAAAATGAATAACAGGCTGTAGGATAATCCCAGCACTTTATCATTCATTAAGGAAATTCCAGTCTGGTAAATGACGAATTAGCAACACTGTATGAAATGTAATATTTTAAATGTATCGATCATTCTTCCACTCCTGCATTTTAGAGCCTATCATGGGCCGCGTTGGCAGGCATTCATATTTCTAGCTCCACCCGATTAAAATGGAGGCTCTGCCTTTATTTAACCGTTGCCATGATGAATCGTAGTATCGGAGCTCTTTTGATGGTGTGGTGTCCAAACAATAATGCTGCAATGATGTGTTGAGAAGAAACCCGCTTGACACTGTTCTTGATCATAAAAGTTTATTAAATCAAGGAGTTCAGCATCAATTACAAGCTCTGCAGCAGCTTGGAGAGTGACCCAGCCCGATGGCCACTCTGTCTCTCTGTACATCAAACATAGCTTATATAGGATATGTGTAGGTATCTGTTAGGTACCATAGAGGGGTTTGAGTCTGCAAAATAAAAAGTCAAACCCATAGAAGGGTACAGTACTATTCTGAGGTAACGAAACAAGGGGTTAGAGGTCAAATTCTATAGAAGGGTTCAGTCCCTACATAACCACCAATCACTGCTCTCCCCATAGAAGGTCACTGACCCTCTGCCCTGCTGCTACAGTGCTATTTTGAACTGTTATGAGTCAAATGCACAAATATTGGATACCACAATGGCTTTTGAACTTATCATGATCGGCTGTTCTGGAACCGGAAAATGTCCCACCTCAGGCTCAATCAACCCAGAGCTCAGGGATACGTTCAGAGTTTGTTAAGCCTGCATTCTGAAACAGGGCCGTGATGTTAAAATTGTTTAACTTAAGATGCTGCATAGAAACTATAACTAATAACCTTATTACACACTTAGTTTATTCAACTATTTATTTTAGTTTTTGCTTGATGATGTTATTTGACCAACAATGGTGTATTGATTAATTACAAATATATATTGACATTTAGGCTATCTCTCCTCCACTCTGTAGGACAAGAGCCTGCAGGACTTAAAAATAAGGCAAAAACATAAAATAAAAAGTGTGCAAAGCGTCTTCAAGGTAAGGTGATAAAGTGCTGTCCCGTTCCTGTTTACAGCATTTTGAGCCATTGCAGCCTCTTTCACTCAATCACTTTCCAAGTGATGTCAGTGAAGTCTGTGAGGGTTCAGGGCTTATGCCGCATTCAGACCAACCGCAAATTTTTGTGGTTCACACACAACGCAAGAAGGCAATTTTAACGCCATAAGGTGAATAAACACAACTCGTCATTACTACAACTGTATGAACCCAAAGTAAACATTTTGCTGTGATTAAATAGCAATAAACGGATTAAACTGATGCCGAAATAACTACAACATGATGCAGTTTTGTTAAACATATGAATTCATGCTTTGTCAGGTCTGTCAGCAAGACAGCAGGACAACAACTTCTAAAATGTTTGTTTTCTGAATGGAGTTTGGATCGATCAGGGCTATGCTAAGCACAGTACAATGATAGCTGGAATAAAGTTACATACAGACACATGTTTTCTGAACTCACCAGGTAGTTCAACCTCCTCACTTTCTTTTCTCCAAGTTATGTCCAGTTTTGTCCGGTTTTTATATAATTATGAAGTCGTAGTCCGACAGAGCTAACGACGCTAACAACAACAACACTGGAACCGGATGTGCACGGAAGCTAGCTGCTGAGAAGCTCCAGTGAAGATAAATCAACGTTGAAATCCCAAACACTAAAGTAAAAAGCTAATTTAATAAAAGCAGTTAACTCCGAGCTCCTCCCGTGAGTAAACGGAGTAGTTGTCAGAGCAGAATCCGACTGACTACGGGTCTTTATCTCCAATGGTTGCAGCGCTGCTCCCTGCTCCTCTAGCCCAAGTTTAGCAGCTCTCAGCCGGCCTGCAGATTTTCAATCGCCCACTCTGCCTGGCCCTCTCCACACAACGCTCTGAAGCCTTGGTGACGTACGGACAATCTCAACACCGATAGGCTATCAAGACTCAACGTCATGCTACTTCTTCGCGTGAGTTGAAAATATTCAGTTCCCCACCCTAATTTCTCAACATGTCTTTCACTTGGTCATCTTAAACGTCCTCTACATTTCTCTGCACTCCTTCTATTTGAACACTTTCTTTAAAGGCTCCGTCAGATACAGATAGTGAAGCTGACAGAACCTGTAAATGGGCGAGACACATACACTGTATAAAGAAGAAGACGCAGCCACCGTGACATCACCCATTGGTTTGTGGACAACTGTTTTGAAGCCTCGAGTTTGGCATTTTGGCCATCGCCAACTTGTTGGGTGCTTTTTTTGGAACCAGAAGTGACCATATTTGGAAGAGAGGGTGGAGCTGGGGAGGGATTGCTACACCTGACAGCTTGCTGTGGTAGCAAGGTAGCCACGCCCTAAAGTATACCCTGTTTTATCGTCTATTTCGCTGTAAATGGGACCATAATTTACAAGCACAACATCATGCAGTATTGAAGAAGACTTGAAACTAGCGATAGAGATCATAAACTCATTAGAAAAGTGTTTACCGAGGTAATAAATTCCGGTAATTTTCTCATAGACTTCCGGTAATTTTCTTATAGACTTCTATACAATCTGACTCCTTTTTGCACCCCCTGCTGGCCATTATAAAGAATGCAGGTTTAAGGCACTTTCACATTGGCTTCACTTTTCAGACCCAGAGGTTCCTGTCAGTGAAAATAAATAATCTGTTAACCTGTTGATTCATGATGGACTCTTTTTAAACTTCACGCTCACTGAGGTTGTTCATAGCTGAGAAATTTAACATACATAAAAATCCAGCTAAAAGTCCATTTGACCCTTTCCGTCATCTTGCTGCCAGCAGTTTTCCTCCTTTAACCCCTCTCTTCGTCTGCTCAGTCAACCTAATGCAACCTCCTTTCACCCCCCCGACTACGAGACCCATGACCCTGCGCACCTCTTTGAATGTCACATGGCCATGCAGGTGTGGAGGGGTCTCTGCCCCGGCTGACCCCCAATTAGTGACCCTAATTAGTGGAGGGGCCCCCTGATGGGCCGCTGAGCTGTTCTATAGGAGAAAGGGGAGGAGGATGGAGGGATGGAAGAAGGAGAGCAGGGGGACGAGAGGTGGGGGTGGCATGACAGTGATGCATTCCTAAAGGTCTGTCAGCCCTCCAGAATCACACACAAACACATACGGCGCCTATTAAAAGAGACACAGAGCCAACATTGAGCTGAAAGTTCATTTGTTGATGCACAACAAACAGCTTTCGAGTGCCGATGTGGAATTGATCTGGTGCTTGCTTACAGACAAGACTTTAAACAAGTGGGAAGCATCAGGCACACATGACAAAGAAAACTTCATGCATCCTTTCATTTATTCCTTTCCTTTCAGAATTGGGGTAGATTACTATTAGATTGTGTATTTTTGTTTTTTTACTCTATGTTTTCATTTTTTCATGTACATATATTTTATTTATGTATACCTGTGGTGGAAGAAATACTCTGATCTTTTACTGAAGTAAAAGCAGCAATACAACAATGAGAAAATATTCTATTACAAGTGAAATTCCTGCATTTAAAATACTTAATACACAGATCATGTGTTATAAAATGTTAATCTGAAGAGTAAACTATAAGTGTAAACTTAAACTTAAAATAAATTGTTCCCCTTTTCTCTCATAATATGTTAAATTATGTTAAATACATGTCATGCCTGTGTGTTTTTAAATCCCTCTTTTCTCTTCCTGTAAAACGTTAAAATATTTTGAGGACATCTTCAACTTTAAGGCATTTACATACCTTATCCATCATATAAAACTGCACTTGACCTGAAGAGCGATCAAATTACAGATAGAAATTACAGTATCATCAACATATTAACACTTTTTTGCTGCTATCGTCCAAACTGTTTAATTGTTCAATTACTATGACATAAATGTAACACGCATTGTACTGAATCGTGACAGCTGATTCAAACACTTTGTAGCTTGATCCAAATTCCTCCTGTGAAGAAGACTAAATCATTTTTTATTTAATTCGATTTAAAAAAACAAATATTTCAAAGCACTCTAGTCTAGAAAAAAGTTTTTTCATTGTCATTTTTAAACAGTCACAAAGTACTTTCACTCCTGGATGAATGATGAATGTTAATTATTTATTTACTTATAATTGTTCCATGTGTAGCAGAGTGACTTCTGCACTTTGTTTTACAGATCTTTTGTTAATCATTTCTTTGCAAGTTTCCAGGAAAGAAAGAAGTCATTTTATACCAATTAAAAGGAAACTAGAAAGATGGTTCTTAATCAGTTATTAGAGCTTAGATGCTTGTAATGAGTTTCTAAGAATTTTATTTCTAAAGGAATTTGACCATAATAGCTCTTCATTACATTTATTCTTCGTTAATGTTGAATTGTATCCTTGCCTGTGGACACAATTTACATTTTAGAATTTATTTTTAGATGACCTGCTGTGCACTGACTAAAAGACTTACACTATATTTGAAATGTACAAAATGAACACTGGTTCTATTTACCAAATTAAATTGCTCCATTCAATAACCTTCCTATAAAATGTAGTTATCAAGATCACACATTCTGCTTCAAATGTAAATTTGAAAAATTTATTATTATTATTATTAATATTATTTAGTTTTGTCTTATATTTTAAGGAAAATATACACCTACAGTAATTCTGTCCCTGCTCTGCTGCACACACAGAGCTAAAGCATCTTATTTTTATTGGTTAATATGCCACAGGTGAGAGATCACCAATTAGAAGCACCAATAAAAACCCAATTAGTTGAGTTCTGTTGCTCCTCACTGGAAGCTGTTTACCACCACAGTTTCTCCCTCTGCTGCAGAGCAGTTCCTCCTGTCCGTCCCCTCCCTGCTCTCCACCCCACCTCTAAAACAGGCCACCCATCTGGTCTCCTTTGTGCTGGCCCTCTCGCCTTTTCCTCGCTCAAATAAAGGTGCCAATCACTATAATTGGCACCCTGGAGGTCAATTGTCCCAGTTTGGAGAGGTGCCCCTTGCTGAAGTCTGGGCTAACAGGGGGGATATATGTATTGTGCTACCATTCTAGCTTAGTAAAACCAATACATGCCTTGTTCTTTCTTTGTAGATTTTTATTCATTTGACATGTCAGTGGTTGCGTTTTGATAAGAAATCATCAAAATGTGATTTAGCTGGTTTGAAATGGAGAGAAGAAATGTCTTTTGTCTTTTGGCAATGACGCAGCGCATCAGACAGCCTGCATCTTTCCTGTATCAGTCAAGGTAACATGTAACCTTGACAGGTGCTGCATCACACATACCTTTATCTATGGACGCCCAACGTAATTAAAAGTAGCTGTACCACAGTGTAGAAATATCCTGTAACAGGTAAACGTATTGCATTCAAAATATTACTAAAAGTACAGTAAAAGCATAAACATATTAGCATCAAAATATACTTAACATACTAAAAATAAAAGTTTAGTTGTGCAGAATGGCCTATTCCAGAAAACTGTATATTATATTAATGGATTATAGTTCATGCATTTATGTGTACATATGGCTGTATGGTTGCAGCTGGTAATGGTAATTTTAATACATTTATATACTGCTGGTTATGTGCTAAGCATCTTAAACTATAATAATACATCATAATTTATTTATTGATATTAATTGATAATATTTTTTATTATTAATTGGAATCTTTGAAGTTACTAGTAACTCAAATTATCAAATAAATGTACTGGAGTAAAAGCAGCATTGAATACATAGTTATTTTCCTGGTCCTGTAGATGGCAACCATCTCTCTGCAGATGACTCTGCTCTGAACACTTTATACAAGCTATAAGTTTTTTGAAAACATCAGATTTATTTCTAATAGAGAGAAAATACAGAACGGCCTGAGTCATTCCACATTTTGTGAAGTTCTCATATTTTCATCCAATGAATGTGTCATGGGCAGGTCAATTCATTCTTTGTGATCCACTATTCAAACCAAAACAGGATTAAAGGTGCGAAGTAAAAGGCAACCTCCATAAAATGACCTGAAAAGTAAAATGTCCACTGCCTTGATGGTTTTGTCACACCGATAAGGACAAAGAAGCCAAGGTTTTTAAAGCTTTGAGCGAGCGAAGTCACAGTAAAAAAAAAAATCCTCAAATGTGAATAGAAAGAGCTCAGACATGCATATGTCAGTAATGTTTGCTGAGAAAGTTGTATTTCAGCTGAATAGTCCTCTAAGTTTATAATAACTGATTTTCTCAAATATTTTTGTGATTCATATCACAATTTTGTGCTGTGACAAATGTACAGCAAATGGTTTCTTGATTAAGACTAAAAGAACACAGGTCCATACATGCATCTTGGATTTGAGTTTTTTTTGTAGCTTTAAGGTCGGTGAGAAATGAAGAAAACAGAACACAGGAGTCAAATTACATAGACATATATTTATATGAATATGAATAAAAATACATATACATATTGTACAATTTCTTGGCCGAGCGTGAAAACAGCTCTGTCAGCCCAGAAACTGAAGTAAGCCTCTTTAAATAAGTGCAAAATGTTAATGAGACAAAGATTTGAAAAGCATATATAAAGTCTTTTTTTCTGAATCTTCCTTCGCATTTTGTTTTTCCTGTTAAAATCACATGGAGCGGACATGAAGAACTTGTGCAAAGACCCATTTATATATACTCATATATAAATTTATATCTATGTACATAGAGTTGGTTCATCATAAGTTGTAGCTGGTGCCATTAGCTTGACATTAAGTAACTTTTACTGCTTAAAGAAACGAAGTTACGGCCTATGCAGGACCTTGGCTGTGCATAAAGAAAAAGGTAAACCAAGGATAATCTGATCATTTTTAAAGTAAAGGAACATTTCCACACAATCTGAAAAGGACTTTTCCCATCAGAAAAATCATGATGCAGTAGCAAGAGCCACGAGAAGGCCCTTAATGCTTCTGAGATGGTGGTAACATAAACAAGTGCAAGATGTCACTGATTGCACACAACAAAAAGCAACACTTCCCCTCAGCTGGAATGAGAAGAAGCTGCCTGAAAAAGAAGCAAAAGAAAGCAGAAAAGCGGTAGAAGCAAAAATAAAAACAAAAGGCTTTGTTTAACTGATGCAAGGCGTTGCAAAACTTCACTCTGTTGCCTGGAAGAGAAGTGTTGTCTCACCTCCTTGACTTTTTCCCCTCAAGCTGAATCGTTCCTCCAGTAGCCACTATTCAGTAGTCTCGCCGTGACTGAGCGTACAATACAGTAACTGCAGATTTACATTACAATACACCACCTTACAGTGACAGCACATCGAGGTGGCGCTGATTCTGAATGTGGAGGGAAATATGGAGTGTAAGAAGATTTCTTTTGTCACAACGTCATCAGCTTTTTTTTCTTATCTTCGTTTCCTGTCACATTGACTGACATATAACTGAAAATGAGATCCATTAAGAGTTTTGAGAGCTCATTTATCCACAATAATTCCTAGCTCTAAAATCTGCAACAAAAAAAATCAAATATTCCAGCAGAAAAGGGGGACAGAGACTATGTTTTGCTTATGACACAGCAGGAAAGCAACTTAGCAACGAAGCAACACAACCCCGTTGTGAGTAAAGAAAGAAAAACGGGTTCATGAAAGGGCCTTACACGAGAAGCAAGCCTCCTGACCTCTCAGCTCCATCTCTTTGCTCAATATTTGATGCCACAGCGTGTGAATTATGGATGGTGCTTATAGAAAATAATACAGTGTTCAACAGCAGCACAGGTGCACAGCTGCAAAGAGCAGTGAGTGGATAACAGGGGTTTTTGCAGCACTGCTGGGGTCTGAACACAACAACAACAAATCACCTGCTACCAGCCGGCACTACACAGGTGTAAAAAGGCCCGGTGAGCCGACAGACAGGGAGTTTGAGGTCAGAACATTTCCATGCACTCCACGAGAAACGTATCTGCAGTTGGAAACGTGCTCGGCTGTTTTAGATGTAGCCTGGCCTTTACTTGTGAGCAGTTTTTTAAATTGATGTCATGAGAGTGTCCGCTTCTTTTTAATAGATGTCGAGTCACCTTCAGCGAGTGTGAGAGAAAGGGATGGGGAGAAACGTTAATAAATCTCACAAAGAGATGAAACTTAGAAATGACAAGATACACGGGGAAACGAGAAGTGAAAAAATGAGGAGCAGCAAACAGATGAGAAACAGAAGATATGAAAAGTCATGTGACATGCACAAATTGAGGGCAAACTGTTGCAAATTGCAGGTTCTCGCAGGTGAGTTTTGATTTTCTTTGGACAAATGGCATCATGGGGAGAGGAAAAAATACTACAGCTGATTATTTTTCCTTCCTACGTCAGCCTGTCCTGAATGAATTTATTGTATATTTGCTCAATCCACAATCACAGAGAAATGTGCACATCAAAGCAGGCTGTTTTCAGATCTTGAGGTCAATTTAGGTTAAAATTAATCAATCAGAAGTGTAGCAGAAATCCAGTTTTCTGGCAATTTATGAGAAAAATAAACCGACTCCAAACACTGACTCTTACTAAAGCTGCTGAAGGTTTTTTAGTCTGTTCCCAACAACGAGTTAATGAAATAGATTCAAAAGCAAGAAAGGAGGAGATAAAGGAGTATGTATAAAAATCTACAAAATAAAGTGCTTTCAATGAGGGGCAAGCAGAGGAATTTCTTTCATTTAAGATGGGCTGTGGTATGGTCTAACAGGAGGGTGAGCCAAAAGTCAGAGTAAAACATCAAAAAGGGAATCATGGGGCAAACAAAATACCAAAAAATAACTAAAATATCATTAAAAAGACACACATGATGCTGCAGCTTATTGCAACCTAAGTTTCCTGGGTAACATTAAATTGTGATTTCTAGAGATGAGGATATGACCTGATGAAACAGTACTTCTGATAGTTATGATGTCGCAAACCATAAAATGGCCAACCTAAAGTAGAAAAATCTTGCAGGGTAAAACAGGAGCAGATTCTACAGGTGTTGTGACTCAATAGGACCAACTAAGGTTGCAACTAATGATTATTTTCATTATCATTTAATCACTTGGTCTATGAAATGTGAAGAAAAAAAAAAAAAAACATTTTAAAAAGGTGAAAAAAATGCCGCACACAGCAAATTGCCATGTTTTAGAAGCTGGAAGCAGGAAATGTTTGGTATTTTTTCTCAAAAATTACAAAAAAGCATTGCAGATTAATATTCTATTGATAATCAATGAATCAAGTTATTATTGAAGCTCTAGTCCAAACTACACTGAGAAACGAGATGCAAAAGAGAAATCTCTGGATCTGTGGATTGAGACTATAGCTGACTCATTGAAGAGCAGAATGACGCTTTCATTTCCGCCCTACACAAATTTGGCTTTGTGAATAAAAAAGTTGTCCAAACCTTTTTCTTTGAGTCTTATTTAACTGCCACAAAGGGAAACTGCAAATCACAGACTAAAAAGTTAATTTCAAGTTTGCACTGGGTTTGAAGGTCATTGCTTGACCTTGACTTGCTTTTGCGATTGGAGGACACGAGTGTGGCAACTCCAAAGCTTGATCCATAAATGCTTTGGGAGAGTCTAACCAGCGTTCTCACAAAACTACTCTGTTTTCTTCTCATTTTCTTTTATATTAAACTATCGGATCAAGATATGTGATTTTTGCACCATTTGTCCAGATTCTACCACGTATTATTTCACACACAAATACAACCAAATAAAGAATTTACAAAAACTACTGCTGGACACCAAACAGACCGATATTAAAACGCTACAATTCTTTTTTTTTTTTTTTCTTCAGTGTTTCTTCCATATTGTGATAGCACATTAACTGAAATCAAACATGGCCACTTGTCTGGGAATATGTACTGAAATGTGTACAAACTGCTCTCTTTGAAATACCACTCTTCCCATTCAGACACTGATTCTGTCTGAATTATCCATGTCAAGTATGTTTTTTTCTCCTGATGTAAATGAAGGCCTGTATATATAGAGAGAGAAAACCACACACACAAACTCACTGGACAAAAAGTGAAGAGTCACAAACCACTGCGAAGAGAGTGGCAATAAAAACATCTGTCTGTCAGGGTTCACACAACATACACACAGCATTTCTGCAGTAATTCAGTTTGTTTGTTTGTTTTATGTGCCAGAGTCTCTGTCACATTGCGTCCTTTTCACCATTTTGTGTCAGTGTGCCCGACAGTGCTGTGGCACAAAATGGTGCCGCAAGGAAAGCAACCCGGTCTCTTCCTTTTCTCACATTTCTCATGATCCAGGGTGCTTTCTTTCCCGTGTCTGCTGTCCCTCAAGTGTCAAACAGGCGGCATGGCGAACGACTGAGGAGAAGAACTCTTACCCCGACAAGTCCCAGGCCCCTGGTGTCCTAAAAGAGGGACACATTACCTAAGAAACTGTCTTCTTTCCTCCCATATCGGCCTCCTTCCTGTCCAGCCGCATGTACGGCTCAAACGCTGATGAACCGCAGCCGTAGGCAGATGTCAGTTCATGATGAGCGCCCCCCAGCAGCGGCATGGAGAAGCAGAGGGAGTGCGGTGGCGGGACGCCCAGCCGCGGTGATGGCGGGGTGCCACCCAGCGAGGGCAGAGACAGCCCGAAAGTCCCCCCTGGTAGGGAGCTGGGAGGAGTGCTGCTGTTGATCCCTGGAGAGGTGGAGGAGCCTCCGCCCGGGCTGCTCAGCAGGGAGCCGTTGTGTGCCGAGTGGGGAGGCCCCAGGAGGGAGTTAGGTGGCGGGACAGGGCCTGACAGGAGGCGGCCCTGCTCCAGGAGGCGCAGGATGTTGCAGGTGGCCAACGACTCATTCGTGTTAGAGGAGCGTTTGTCGGAATCCTTGGTGGTGTCCTTCTTCTGTTTAGTCCGCCGGTTTTGGAACCACACCTTGACCTGCAACAACACAACCATGAAGAAAGTTTCACGTTATAATTTGTTGTCCCAGCCACACACTTTGTCAGTGGTTGAATCAGTAAAATCAGAATTAAAGGGCTAGAAAACGTTGTCAAGGCTTTTCATCGTGGAGCACTGACTGAAAATGTTAAGAAATCAGTTTTATATGTTCTTGTCACAGAAACAAATGAATCCTTCAGATTTTAGTTATTTTGTGTTTATATTATACCACAAAGCTTATTCTGCAAGAAGTGCTTCCTAACTCTTGAGCTATCCACACTGTTGTCTTCTTTGTTACATTATTGTAACGTGTGAAGATCACTGATGTTTCAACACGCTGTAAGTCCATCTCATCCTGACATCCTACATCCTCCTTAAATGCCCAAAAGTTGAACACGTGTGAACGACTTGATCTCTGCTTGATGCATATCCACACTGTAGCATGTTGCAAGCAGTGAGCGCACGCAACAAAAATGTAAACCACTCATACGCACATAAATCCATGCAGAACAAGCAGAGATGCTGTAATCCCTCGGCAACAGCCATTGGATCAACTCTGTTGTTTTCCCTGCACATTTGATCATGGTCCCACGCACTTTACCTCCTCTCACACTTCACGGCTCTAACAGGCTACAAATGCACAAATGGGGATGTGCAGTGATATAAGAGCTGTACAGCAGATTGGGAGTATGAGCTAAATAAAAATAAAAATCTCACTATAGCCCTAGAAAGTGGACAAATGAACAGATTAGACAAAGTATGCAAATGCACCACAAATAAAGCTGTTTGCACAGGCTCTAGAGGATAAAGAAAGTGAAAATGGAAAATCTGCGCCATCGTCATCTCTCAGAGCAGCAAACTTTAGTTTCACCTCATGAGCAGTTACGCCACCCACTGTAGATTGAGAAAAGCTCAGTGAACTCTGCCTGTCCTTGTCCACCATGTTTAATTGATAGGCCGCTGCTTTAATGTATAGCGTGTGCAAAAGTTGGGCTGGGTGGGATGATGATTGGAAGGCACGGGGGGAGGAGTCCCACAAATCGCAGCACGGAGAGCCACTACTGAGAGGAATCACACACATGAAAAATGTATACAATCCTAACCGACTTTCACTGCTCTTCATGTTTCAAACCTCCTACAGTATCCCTCTCAGTGTGGCATGCAGGATGGTGGATAATACTTTGGTACTTGTCTTGACTTGTTGTCATTGGGGAGAATTTAAATGATAAATTGATGCTGTAGTTTTTTTTACTCGGATTTTGTAAACTGACAAAAAACTTATTTTCACCCCAAGAATGAATTATGTTACCACATAATGAAATGTTTGCCTTTTTGTGATTCTTTGGATGTGTGACCAGAGTATAAATCATCATTTGTGGTACAGCAACATGTCGACTCCAGTCAATTTTGCATTTTAAAATCCTCGGTTTCGATCTGACTTATGTCATAAATCAAAAAGTATGTTTGTTTCATTAAAAATCAGCTCAACAGATGAGTGTATTACAACACGCAACAAGCATGTTTATCTCTCCTCTTCTTTCCACTCATCCTCAAGTTTAGCCAACAGAAGTAACATTCTTTACATACCCGACAGACTTTCCAGCCTCTTCATGATTTTTCGTAGAAATACAGTAATCTAATCCCTGATAAGTGGGGATTGGAGGCAGACGACTAAAAAGGAAACTCCTGTAACAGCAGAAATGCGTAAGCCTGTGAAGGGTCTGTGGCTTCATTAAATAAAAAGTTTCATAATTGTTTGTTGATTGCACAAGAGCCAGACAACAAAACACACGCAAATAAATTAATGAAGTATGACACATGAATGAAGGTACAACGCAAACACAGCAGGACTATGTGAGCACACACATTCACAGAGGTCACATGTGAACCAAACATGCGACAGTCACACACACACACTTGCAGCGAGCGAACCTCTCACATGACCCCGTTTATCAGTAAAACAGTAGACCTTCGTGTGTGGAGATCCTCGTCAACACGAGGGTGTAAGACAACGGTCTTAAGGTCAATATCAAAAAGTTTCA
This sequence comes from Micropterus dolomieu, assembly GCF_021292245.1. NCBI lineage: Eukaryota > Metazoa > Chordata > Actinopteri > Centrarchiformes > Centrarchidae > Micropterus > Micropterus dolomieu. The sequence continues at coordinate 23,118,395 of NC_060161.1, read as the reverse complement.
GTTTCACCGATGGTTCATTTTACACACTTCAAATAGCCTCTAAACCTCCATTTAGTCTCAAAGTAACTTCAAAGGATCGTTAAGCACACAGTGAATTAGATCTTATAGTTTCATCTGAGCCTGCTCATAAGTTAGGGTTAGGGTTAGACAAGTACAACTAAGCGCTGCCTTCTAGGGAGAAGCACCCTTTCATGCAGCAGATTATGTGTTTTGCAGTTAAATCATTGTTCTAGTAGTTACATTTTTATCATAGTCTTTCCTGTATTGTCCAGCTCTGTCGTTACACCCCAAAGCACACCGGCGCAGCACTCCTCACTATTTTAAAACTACTTTTCATGGTCTCTCTATCCAGGTTTTCAGCTACAAAAAAACATGGGTTGTGCTGCATAAGCTTGTTCTGAGAAAACCTTTAGAATCTGGTGCGCACACATTCATTCATTGCAACTCAAAGTGTTCAAATTTGACAGAATTTCACTTTTTAACTTGAAAACCTGGTGACAATTTAATCACGTTTGACCAGGGACATTTGTTGCATAACTGTCCCCCCTCCATTCTGCCTGCCTTGCGTTTTCATCCTGTGCTTTGATGTTTTGCCTTTTAAGACCTCTGTACAAATGTCCGCTATCTTTAAGGCTGTGAAAAAAATTGTAAAAGAACTTGTGTGAAGGCTTCCATAAGACGACAGGCTAACTAGCTGTTTGTTTGATGGAGTAAGGACTCTGCATAACAACGTGGACACTTCTCAAGAGGTATGTCAATTTATTTTAACCGGTCCTGGCAACATGCCTAGACCCAACCAATCACATCTGAAGGTTTGTTCTTGGCGACCCTTTTGCCAGACAACATTGGTACCTGAAGATTCTGCAGTACCCCAGTTCACATTCAATGACAACGTGTTTTTTTCTATTTCCAATGCCTTTAAAGCACCTACAACCAATATATTTATAATCACAAAATCAAATGACAATGTGAAGATGATGTATCACCTAATTCAGCGGCTTTCTTCGTATTTAAAGAGCTTTACAACGAGTTTTAGCTCATTGTTTGTCCGGCCCAGAATTTTACTGGTTCACAGTCACCGCTCTGATAGTGTTGTTTTTTGTTGCAGTAGGCAGCTGTTTCTGAAACCTCACTGTACACTACCTGCTCAGCAACAAACAAAATTAGCAACTAGATGGTGAACATAATGGAGCATTTAGCAGCTAAAGACCAAGATTTGCCCTGAAGCTCCCTCAAATAATTGCTCAAGGGCATTTTAATACTTGCTAAGGATATTCTCTTTCAGTGCGTAGCGTGATCACACAGCACCTTTGGCACTAGTTCTCGTTCATCTTCTAAAACACCGGAGCCAGAGTGACAAGCAGCTCGCCCCATTTGGGTGGCATAAATTATAAGCCAGTCGTAGGTGTGGATCGTGTGGAGGTAATCAGGTCGGCTGGTGCTGACAACAGTGTAATGCACTGAAAAGGTGGGCTCAACAGACAGTTAGGGCAAGTGATATCATTTCAGCTCAGACCATGATACAAATAATGGGATCGGAGGGGTTCCCAGAGCTCAGAAAGAAATACTGATGCCAGCAAGTCTTACTGTAAACTTGCAAAAGAAGCACAGAGGGAGGGATAGAGGAGATGTAGTTGGGGGGGGGGGGGGGGGGGGGGGGGGGTATAAGCATCAGAAAAGATCTCTGTGTAGCTTCTTCTCCTTTCTCTCAGGCTATATTTAGTTAGCTCACACACTGCCTCTCTGAGATCTCCCTCTGCCTTTTACTCATGCAACAGCCACAGCCGATAAAAAGCTTTCACTACAGATCAAACTCCCAACCAATCCCTCTCCTTCATTCCTATGCTGGGGGTGTGGCTTAGTCCCTCTGTTCACATCTCAGTCCTACTATCCATTGCTGGGAAAAAAAGGAATAAAAAAAAAGCTTGCTGGTGTTTTACAGGGATTTTATTAGAGGGGGGAAAATGATGAGAAGAGAGGAAAGCAAAGCTGCCTTTGGTACATCTACACTATTGGACGTAAATCCTTTTTAATGGGATCCAGGGTTCAGAGCTGGGGCAGAGATTACCAAGGGATATCTGGATGTGGCGTGACCTGCATTTGCCCCAGCCTCACCCTCTGCACCGGCCTGCCGGGGCAAGGCTGGGGCAAGGCCAGGAAGAGTCTGGGCAAGGAGGGTAAGACTAAGGTGAGGGTGGCAGAACCAAGATTGGTGGAAGGATGGGTGAGATAAAAACAGGGCAACAGGAAGTTATATTTAAACACATTCCCATTATAATATCCATGTCATTGTGTGTTTAGGTCAATCATCCCTTAGATCATTACATAGTGGAAACAGAAGATTGATTGTCTTGTTTTCACAGCCATTTCATTAAATGTTGATTGACCAGATGTCGATTTAAGGAATTTTCTGAAACTGCTGGGCACTGTAGCTTTTAGAAAGCATTACTCAAACAGTAGTAAATAGTGCCCATGGTTATTGTAATGAAGGAATGTGTCGCCCAGTGCAACAGTGTTGCTCACTGATGCATTTTAAATAGATAGTGAACAATTGAGTTCTGTGGCACAGAGGAATAAGATTTATGTATCCAGCTTTGGAAACACAGATAATACATTTCGCTGTTGGTCTTTGTATGAGATTTTTTGATAATGAGAAATACACAGAATATCGCTAACTTTATAATTTAAGACAGCTGCTGATTTAGTTCATTTGCGTCTGACAGAAAATACTGTTATCTAAAAAGGTATTATTGTTAAATGTTTATGATTTGCAAAGCAGCAGGATGAGATTTTCAAGATGAGGTGGGTGATATTTTATAGGTGAATGATGTGTACAAAGTTTTTTTCTTTTCATTTTTTCCCCCCTTTCTGTCTGACAGTGAGTTTAAACAAGTCTCTGCCACTCTGTGTGAATTCTAAAGAAGTAGGTCTGTTTTTTAATAAGTACAAAACAAAGAAACTGTATCAGCATGGCATTAGGATTATGGGTATAGAGAGGAAGGGGAAAACCATAAGGGTCACACAAGAAGTGGTGTAAAAATATGTATATTCATAAGAGGAGACCATGTATGTAATATAATTGGTTTAGGATATGAGTTTGTAGCAATCAAACGGATATACTATTGTTTTAGAATTCAATGTAAAACTCTTTGATGACTTAATAATAAAGCCCTCCATTATATACAGTATTTATGATATCTTAACACTATGTCCTTCACTGAGGCTCCTGTTCTGTTGACTGAAAGGACAAAAACATTTAGAAAATAATTAATTTGTTTAAAAAACTGTGTAATCTTAGGGACAGTTTTATATGTAAGCCTGAGTTAAAAAAAAAAAACAACTCACATTTCCACAGCTACAATCAAATGTAACTGTCTTTCATCTGATTGGTTTATAGATTTAGTCCCACCCCTTTATCCTGTTTGCAAGAAGCGGCTGCTGTAAAGCAAGTGTGAGGAGGACAAGACTGGACAAAACCAGAGAGAGAAAACCACTAGTCCATCACTGGACTAGACAAAGGACTAGGGCAATGGGACACAATGCAGAGGATAACATTATAAAAGATGGGGGCAAGGCAAGGCGGGTTAAATACAAGGTCAGGGAGAGATGATCAGCCCGGCATGCATGAATACACAGATCAGCCGGGCAGAGTTCAGCCAATCAGAGGTCTGCGCAGTGAATCCAGACAGCTGCAAATAGAGCGGCAGGCAAACTGGGCTAGAGGTATAAAGGTTAAGCCAGATCAAGACCCAGTGTACAGATCAACTGGGCATCCATGTGTGTCTGTTCAATAAATCAGCTAAGCTCTGCCGTGTTCCCAGCATGCAACTGTGCTAAACTCAAGGAGCCACAGGAGAAAATTGGAATAAAGATGAAATTTGATTGTTTATATTATGTTTATAATTGTGTCTTTTCTTCCAAATAGTTTGTCCCGATTTAACAGTATGTTTTTAATCACTTTGCTTCTCAGCTTTACTGACCTAAGCTACACCGATGGAAAGCATTAGCTAAAACATCTGAGTGACACACTCTGCTGCTGTATAATGCCGATAATGTAAAGTGAAATGCAGGATTGTGAAGGTTAAAGTCTTAAAAGGACGCTTGGTGACATTCTTTCACACTTTCCATGACCCCTCCAACAGCTTGGTGCTCCCACGGTGACCCTGTTCAGACCCCCTGATCCCAGGCATGTGATGATCCGCAGCACACAATGAAAACTCTTTTCATGGAGATTGTACCAGGCGGTCCAGCTGCCATTGAACTGTATGTAACACACCAGTGGATACTCAACTATATGTAATGTTATGGACCAATGGCAACCAATATGTATTCAGCTCTAGTGAGTGTGACGGACCAGTGGTCGCCTTTTTTGAAGAGACCAACGACTTACTCAACTGTGTGTGATGGATAAATACTGTTACAGATTATATTAAAGGCATCCATACCAATTAATTAAAACGATTGTCTATTGTAATGACAATTGGCTTGTTTTTTAGTAGATTTAACTTTTACTTTCAGGTTAGTGGACCATTTGACAGACCAATTCACACTTTAACCTCAAACAATTTGTTGAGAAATAAATTATTTATTTTTCAGTTGTTTCGTTTTATTTGTAAGAGACCATGTACAGTATTAACATATTTGTTGCCGTTTGACATACTGCACCATGGTGTTAACTTAAAGCTAATGTCCCCACTGCGGCCCCTTAGCAAGTCACAATTAAAACAATTGTGTAATATTGTGCAACACTAAACAATCAGAAAAAGCAGAAAAAACTCTTCCTCTAACATTGTTGAAAGATATTTTTGGAACTTGGGAATTAAAAACACTGGTACAGCGGCTAGCACTGTTGCCTCACAGCAAGAAGGTTTTCGGTTTGAACCTCGAGCTGGTTTGGGCTGAGGGGGTTTGTTGTTGGGCGCTCCGGCTTCCCCTACAGTCCAAAGACATGCAGGTGAATTGGTGGTTAATAAAACAGCCTTCAGGAACATTCATTTTACGAGGCATACAAGTAGAATAAATAAGAATATCTAAATAGTAAAATGTATTAATGTGTTGTATTGTCTTACAATGTTTATCTACAACGGTACAATCACCCCCCTCCAGCAATTACTTCTGGAAAAGTAGAACCGTAGATCAAAGACGGCCACTGGCATCCCCCTTCACTCTGATGTCTGTTTCATGGGAGATCCAACAGCCTGGTTCTGTTCTCCTAGAGCCCCCATCCTCTTTTTCATCAGCCCAACCTCACACCTTCAACCTGCCTCACTAAATCACTACCCCCCTCAAACCTGCGTCAATGTCATCATCACCACCATATATTACCTGACCCCTAAACCTCGAAACCCACTAGACCCCCCCCCCCCCCAATCACCTAACCTTGCTTGAATAAATCCGTTCTGGTCCTCCATTACTGCAGCACGTCTTGCCAGGTTCAGCCAAGGGTTAACCCCGTCTTATAGAATCGCTGGTAGATATGGCTGGCTAATCCTCCTTAGCGCAAAAGCACTTATGAGGCCCACCTTTTTTTCCCCCTCTCTCTCTCTCTCTCTCTCTCTCCCCATCCATTCAACGCCCTCTCTCCCTCCACGCCCGGGTGAACCCCACCAGGTTTGCGGCCTTAACAGTGTTTACCTCCTCCCTTCACATGCTGCAATGCTAGTGCTGCACTCATTTGCCAAAGAAACCAGCAGGGTTTGAATGTGGTCCATGACTTTTCTTGCATGTCACCCCGCAGACACTCGAATCACCTCAGGCAAAAATGTTTTTGTCACAGCTGGTAAAAACGAGACACAGAGGCCTAAAAACAGAGGATGGTCTCACAATTCAGCTGCCTCCGTTTTGATTTTCCTTAATGCATGACACTAATTTAACACACAAAATCTATTGCTTTGCTCCTCTTTTTTGCCGTTAGAATGGGATCCTTCTTCTGTTGTTTTTCCTGACATTCCTTCGTTCCTTTTTTCCTTGTTAACATTTTTCCTTACCTGAACTGAGGGTAATAAAACAGACAAACAAACCCTAATCCTAGCAAAAGAAAATACTATCTAAATAAAGAAAATATCTAGGATGAAACAAACACTCAAAACAAATATAGTATAGTAATACAAAGCAATCTACCTCCACTTCGTCCAGCTACAAAATTAAAATGCTGCTTACATACCAACATCCTTACAACAATTGAATTATATAATACATAGGCCTATATAATAACGCTCCAATGTGCATAAGCAGTACTTCCACTTTTGATATTTTAGGTAGGTTTCGCGGAAAGAACTTTTTCTTGTAACAAAGAATTTTTGCAATTACATTTTATTATAACCACAAAATGAGTACCTGGAAAACTTTTGACCACGCTGATTGGTCTGTAAACTTGAGGTCAGATTTAAAGCATCCGCTGTGTGTGTGTGTGTGTGTGTGTGTGTGTGTGTGTGTGTGTGTGTGTGTGTGTGTGTGTGTGTGTGTGTGTGTGTGTGTGTGTGTGTGTGTGTGTGTCAAAGGATGGTGTAATTTTCCAAACATATGGAGGACCATGTAATCCTTTAACTGGTAAAAACAGGTAAATCAGCAAAATGGGATACAAGAGGTTTTCACTTTTCACATGCAATCAAACACACACACACACACACACACACACACACACACACACACACTTCACTCTGTCAGAAGCTGATGAAACAAGTCAATTCAATCTGAGAGAGTAATTAAGGACAAAGGCAAATACGACTTAATTGCCATTATGTTCTTCTGATTATCTAATCAGTTGACTAATCAGTTGATTAGATAATCAGAGCCTCACAGTTTCTTCCTGACCATCAGCGAGTCGGACAAAGGTTCTTGTTCTGAAGATGACGCTCTTGCTTTAGGTCACCGCCGAGTTAAGAGGAAAGTGTTTGCTTCTTTACAACAGGAAGCCCAAACATTTTAACTGAAAGCACAATGGCAGCAAGTGTCTGTCTGTCTGTCTGTGTCCCTTCCTATCTCTTTCTCTATTCTGAGTGTTTGGACAGTCCCCGTACTGTGCGGCTGCTTCTCTGCTACATCTGCACAGATTTACGTCATGGCCACGTCCTCTATGCTCCAGACAAGTGGCCAGACACCGTCTGTCTGGGCCGTCATGGAGAACAATACACACAGCGAGGACATTCACTGTACGTAGACACATAAACACAACTCGTCATCTTGTCTCCTCTCGCCTCAGCCTGCAGAGGAAAACACAGATAGATGTATTTTGGAGATTTTTCCTACAGTACATGGTACCAAACTGAGTCTTTTTTTTTTTGTCTTCGAAGAGGAACAAAAAGGTGAATTATTTCAGTTCTCTTCATATCGGCAGGCCAGATCAGATTTACCAGGTACCAGAAGAATTCAGATTTACCAGGTTTATAGTTATACAAAGCGTTTTTATAAAGCGTGTCTCTCTGGGTTGTTTTAAGATACTCAGAGATGAATTACACCACATGTTAAAAAAAGATCCTAGATAACTAAAAACACTCTAGAAGTGTGAGCAGCTCCAGGGTTACTGATCTGTGGCCAACCCTGACCTCTCACCTCTGAGTGGTAAGGAAAGCCACGAGGTAAAAATACAAGACAGCAATAAGAGGCATCACTTAGAAGTTTTCACTGGCATCACTAAACTGTGCTTGAGGCTGTTTGGTATCCAAGACTTTGTTCGTCTGACAGAAAAGACAGCAGGCAAAACATGAGAAGAAGTGTGACACTGATCTCAGATGACTTGCACACCTGTCCGAGGTCAGTTGCTTCACATTAAGGTGGTGGTGGTTTTAAATCATATCAAGTACCTAAGTACACTCACTGGAAATGTGTTCTCCGCTGCTAAATCAGTAAATGAAGTGCTGAATGAACACTTTCTGACACAATAACCTTATAAAAAGTTTCTTGTCTTTGATTTTTGCCATAATTTGTCCCTGTGGGCCTCCGTACTCTCTGTTTGCGTGTGAGCCAGTAAAATCGAAGCAACGTGTCTAAACTTTAGTGAGCAAATATATTCCTATAAAATGTACATCTCTCTATTCTAACAGCAGGTACATCTTTTAAGTTAACGTCTTGTGGGTCTGCAGCTAGATTTTGTCTGTTTAACTTCTGATCATCCTCCTGTATGTAGATCTACAATGTCTACAATGATCTAAAAGCCCATTAACCAAAAAAAAAGTTGGTGCTTTCTGTGATAAAAATGAGAAAAGTTTAAGAGACTTCTCTGTGTTTTAAAGCCCTCCATGTTAGCTCAACTCGTGAGTGCCAACTCTTCTGAGCCTCGGTGTGAACATGAAAGTGAGAAACAGTCCCACACACACACACACACACACAGATCTCTAACACACTAGGGTCTGAATAATAAAGTTGCGGTTGTGCAACTAAGGCTGAAAGTCAGTGAGACCAATGGCATGTTTAAACAACCACTTCCGAAAATCCTGTTTCCTTCTCTAAAAACACAACAAGATGTTTTAATTTGTGACAGCTTAATATTAAGTGCAAGGCAATTGTGACATATTAAAAACACATTTGAATAGTCCTGTAAGTTACATCCTGGCTGGACTTCCACTTAAAAGCGGAAACAAGTGAAAAAAATTCCAGTTTCATTGTGTCCTCAAACAACTGTGACCAAAAGAAGGAAAACAAATGCAAACACTTGCCCACATCTGTGTATTTTTAAGCTATCTTTGCATTCAAGATTAAACATGATTCTCTCACTGAGCTGTCTCCCGGTTGTTGCAGGATTAAACTAGTTTAACTTGGCCCAGAAAGCATTAAATCCATAGCTTCTCCATGGACGGGCGGCAAACAACAATAGTCTGATACAATGGCAGCGTGTACGTCAGCTGCACTCAACTCAGGAGGACTGTGGGAGAGCTTAAAGTGACCACACAGCATGGTGTCCTAAAACCCCCTGGAGTCGCACTGCCAAACCAGCCGGAGCAGGCAGGACACTTCAAGGAATGTGTAAAGTTTTTGTCGTCTTCATGCAAAAGAAACTTGCAGAAAGTGGTTTGACACATTTTGGTGTGTGGAATTTAGTTAAATGTGAACAGTTGTCTCCAACATGTTCATAAAATAAGTCAGTGATAGCCTACATCTTAAGAGTCCTGCAAAGCCAAAATATAATTTGAGATGAAAAAGTATATTAGGTTTTGTTGTTAAGGTTGTTTCTCTGTGGTCATATCAAGCATGAATTAGATATAATGTAAATGATCCAACTCCACCTGCAGGAATCAACACAACATACCTTCACAATAAGAGCTGAAGCATCCGTGAACATCCAGAGTCCTTCATGCAAACTGATCATAAAGGTAACAGAAATGAACTGTGTGGGTGGGGTGTAGGGTGGGGTTGTTCACTCACACACACACACACACACACACACACACACACACCACCCCCCTCCTGCTGAGTTACCTTGTAGCGGGGAGCCACCTGCCGGGATAAAGGGAGAGCTCTGGGCTGGTAAGGGATTACTCAGTATCGTTACAGCTGCGTGATCACTGAACGCACGAAGAGTTCCAGGTTTCCTCTCACGCGTTTTGGTTGCATTTAGGTTCAAATATCAGAACGAGGCTGAATATTTATGCATATTGTATATTATTATTAAAATAATTAGGGCAACTGACCAGTATTTAATGTTATTAATGTCCGTGTCAGTTGTGAAGCGAACAAAAGGCCTAAGCAGTAGATCGATTGCCTTCCAGACCATGCAGCACCCCCGATAAGTAGCATATGGGCTCCACCCAGTTAGGCGTTTTTAATCAACCCGTTTTCTCATATTTACTTCTTTTGTCCTGTTTATTTAACGCTGTGTGGCTTGGATTTAGTTTGCTGACTGAAACTTTATCAAGAAAAAGGGCTCTGGAGAAGAAATTGTGCGCAGAGGTCAGACTTTCAGTTTACTTGCGTCACTCTGTTTGTAATTTTAAAGCAAAACTACCATAAAACTTGCGTGATAAATACATTTGGAAGCCACAATTTAAATTTTGTATAGGTTTTATCTTTAATCCAAGCTCTGTGCATCTTGGCGAGATACTTTGGAGACTTTGAGACGTTTCTTTATTTCTAATAATCACACAATATCTTACTTTCAGGCATTACTCCAGTTGGCTTCTGAACATTGGCCATTTTTTCCCTTCGAAGTTTCTATAATTGTGTGATAGTCTGGCTGAAGATTTTAGCCACTGTGTGTGTGTGTGTGTGTTGTTTTGTGTTTCCAATGTCTGCTGCCTCATTGCGTGATCAGGTTGAATAGCCTACCTGACCAAACTAATTGGAGTTACCCCATGGGTCAACGACCAAATCCCAAAACATCGTTAAAAAACGCTTAACGACCCAACCTCCCATATTACTGTAATTAGTAGCTATTTGTGTTTCAGCCACTGTTAAAGACGTGTCACGTTTACAAAAGTTTATAATTACGGTGTGTAAGAATGCTTTAATCGTATTTTGGTTGCTATACAATTCTCGAAATGTTTCTTAAAATACAGGGGAAGTTCACTTGTTTGTGTTTTTTGTTCAATTACGTGACTTTTTACATGATTTTCTGCTAAAATCCAGTCTAAAGCTCCATGTTGCATTTAGTGTGTGGAATAGTTGAGTTTGGCACAACGAAATTTGAAAGAAAAAAGCCGAAGTTAAATGCGACAGATGTATTAAGTGCCAGTGAGAGACAGTCAAAACAACAGGTTTTATGTTTTTAACTGAAATCAAAAGTTCAATAATAGGCTAATAATAATAATATCTTTAATTTCAGGTTATGAATCTAATCGAAATTGAGGAGAAATTGATTCCCCAGAGAACTTTTTGTGATTAAAAAAAAATCCCCAAAGCACGACTTTGTATCTAAACACGAAGCTTTTACAAGATATGCCAGGAAAGAAAACGGTTTAGAGCTCACAACAGAAAGCATGTCACTTCCTTACAAATAAAAACACAGGAAAAGAAGGCCTGTATGGGAGTGTATTTGTAGAAATGTTAGACAGACAGATAGATAGAAGATAGCATCTTTTCTTTGTAGCCCAGTATCTCCTCTGAATACTCTTTCTAAAAAAAGAAAAAGCATATAAACGCTCTTTGCTATAATGGAGCTGCGTTTAAACCCAGCGATCTTTAATTTGGACATGAAAATCAAGTTACTTCCTGGGAAATATGTGAAAGCCTTGAGTGGCGAAAATAAAAACATCAACAAACACAGTAAGCCACCTGAAAACCAGAAAAAAAGACCAACCAACTCTTTTAAAAAGGACCTTAAACTTTGAGAGCTTCCATCTTCCTTCTGTGGTTTTGCATGATTAGTCTTGAATGGCACATTTGCTTAAAAATATGCAAACGCCACAAACAGAATGAAGATAATAAGAAAGATAACTAATGCCAACTAAAAGCCTTTCGATCGTGCTTAAAAGCTGCTTCAATAGCACATAGCATTAAGAAATTTCACAGCAATGGGTATAATATTTCACGCCATTACCCGGGAGACTTTTGTTAGAGACTTTTATTATTTACATTTTGTTCTCGCTTGAAGGTCAGGCAGTTTTCAGACGGCTTCATTCAGCCAATCATCTGCTGCCCAGCGTCTCCTCAGCAGCAGCAGGAAGCTGAGGCCCTCCCATTAACACCCCTAGTGTCAGCACTAATGAGGGGCACAGTGGCTGCTCTGTGCTCCCAAAAATGCACACACACACACACACACACACACACACACCTCCTTTCCACCACCTCTACGTTTGAGTGCGTTTTTTGTCGGTGGATGTTAATGTTGCTGTACTCCACAGCCACAGTGATGATGCCTAAAGTTCCTGCAACAAGTGTTTTCACACAAGAGGATTTAAGGCTTCGAAACCTGCAGCCTCCGGGTGTTTATTTGCACACAATTAAATTAAATGGGCGACATTATAACCCTACTCCTACTTTAATTTCATGTTATTTTATTTCGTGGATTTATTTCCCACGTTTTCGTTGTGAAACTGTCACCATCTCCAACTTGCATCCCTAACTGCCCGTTTTTATGTTAGGTGTTGTCTACAGAGGACTTGTGGATTATTTACTTATGAGGAGAGGAGGCGATGCTGATCGCACATTTCCAATGCACAGACACTTTTTGTGATTGCAGACCACGGCACCAAAAGTAAGTGCACTGCATGTAACAAGTGTCCGCAGGTAGTTTAGGGGTTCAACGTTAGGTAAAATATGATACAATTAAATTCGCAAGATGTATGCTTTCCGCAAGAATGGCCTCTGAAATCCGAAATGTAGCCTACAGGACACAACAGCAAGCATCCATGTTGTGTTATAAACCTTCTGTTGACTAAATGCCATTTCTTCTTAAGACCTCATAATTGGAAAAACGCGCGCTTTAATGGTTTGTGCAGTAATATTATGTGAACCATAATAATAAAAGTTGTATTTTATTGTAGGTTTAAAAAACAAATTAAAGGTCCGCTTAAAACACTTAAGAAGTTCATGTCTTGTGCATTATTAATGCATAAATCTCTCCTTCTATAGCTCCATCATAGTTGCTTTAACAAAATGTTGTGTTGTAATGTCTTTGGTGTGGTCTGTCAGTGTGTTAGGTGGTGACGCCCATAATAAATACAGAGGGGATGGGCTCCTGCTGCTGCAGGAAGATTTGAATGAAGCGCGCGGCGTCGATGAATGAGCGCCATGAAATGTCTGCAGTGTTCAGAAGAGCCCGGATGCACCGACGGGGCCGATCTACTGGGCAACATGACAGCGTCTTTATACTACATTACACAAACACACACACGAAAGGCAATTTTATACCACATAGATTTTATAAAGATTTTTGAGTGGCGTTTACTTCTATTTCTAATACAACCATGTAAACTGAAATGTGCTGATCAGGAAAGAAAGATGCCACCAATTTGCATAACAGGCTATAGCCTATATCTGTCACACACGCTATTCAATCCAATAGCCACATTATAAAATGCCCATTTTCGAGACTGATGATGTTGAATTTCGTTCCATGAGAGGTGTGGACTCATTTACTTTTGAGGCTGTGGCGTTGCATTCATGTAGCCTACAGTGTTTTAAAATACGCCCCGATGTTTCCGTAGGTAAATGTGGACAAAATTGCAATATTTTGAGATGGACCTATACAGAAATGATCCGGCCAAGGCCTACAGGGACTAATTGTGCAAATGGAATTTGAGCCTACTATAAGGCCTTAGGCTTCATGCTCATTTATGGCCTCTATTGGCACGTGCACACACACCTGAGGCCTATATATGGGGGACTTTTTTGTCTGTTTGTGTGGAGTAGGCTACGCATCTCAATTAAAATTCGTGCCTCTCTTGTGGGATTGTAAACATGTTCAGTCTGGTTTAGGCCCCGGATGTGCCCATTTAAGAAGCCAGCTGAAGAGTGGTTTGGGGCGTGGCTCTTAATCCTCCCCTCTCATTGGCTGAGGAGCCAATTAAAGGCCCCAAATACACCTAAGACAAATCGTTTGAAATATTAGGCTAACTTGAAAGAACATCGCTGGCTTTGGCCAATAAATAATATAGGCCTAATAGTTTTTTATTATTATTATAAAATATGCTATAGCATAGGCTATGCTAAGGCCTTAACTAGCAACATGGCTAAGCTACTAGCTAGTTGAGTAAATTGTTTTTTCATTAAAAGATACTTACAGCATCAGTTCTTTATTTGTTGTTATTGCCTTTTTCGCCCTACAGCATTTAGCCTTGCTGAAGACAACATTTCTTACCTGTGTTTCGGAGAGATTCAGCTGCCTCGCGAGCTCCGTGCGCTCGCGCCCCACCACGTACTGGCACCGCTGGAACTCGAGCTCCAGCCGGTACAGCTGTTCGGCCGTGAAGGAGGTCCTTGTGCGCTTGGGCCGGTCCAGGTCGAGGCCCTTCGGCAGCACGATCTCCCGGATGGTGCCTTTGGCATCTGTCCAGAATAAAAACACAAAGTCTCAGTAGCTATATTTTCGAAAGAGATGCAACAGCCAAGGCTACTAATGGTTTTCATAAAATTTATTAATCCATTCATCCATTTACATTAAAATTTAAATGCAATCACCGTTTCGGTATAGTTTTAGGCGACCAAACACACAAAGGCCCAAACTGATGTAGCTACAAATGGAAAAATGGATGGATGTCGCGTCTTTGAATAAAACAAGCTACATGTGTGTTATTGGAGTGTTTATGACACACCTGAAGAAGGGCCCAATTGTCATTAATATCTATATACATTAGGCCCTACTGTAGGCGTGTTGGACAGCAAACAAATTAGGACAAACTATTTTCTTTAATTGTGCTTAAATGTGTGACCGATTTGTGAGTGCTCACAATAATGACACACTCTTACAGTTTGCCCACATCACAGTCTATAATCCATATTCAGTGAATATATCAGATATTTGGGGAAAGGTTGAGGCTTGAGATTTCCCACGTGTATCAACTCAAACGCCTAAATTTACCCTTGCCCTGCCTGCGTAATGTTAGTCCACGTGACTCTGTTCTGTGAAAATGAACACACCTTGTGTTTTCATGAACTAAAAGTCAAATTAAAATCCTTGAATCAAAGCCATTGCGGATCCAATACATTTTCGGAAACTTTATCAGAAACAAATGGCAATGAAAATTCGCATACATGTTAATTTAATTCTGCTCACTTTGCCCCAGTTTCGGGGGTATAAGTCTGGTAGACTATGAGCTCTGAATATCTGTCCTGACCATAGAACTACTGGGCTATCAAGTGTTGCACAAAAAGGTAGCATTGCTTTATTTCTCTGCACGACATTTAATTCACCCCATACAAGTCAGAGTATGTATCAAAAGCTTCAGTCTCAACTGTCTCTAAGGTGTGCGTCATTATTTATCCCCAACAACAACAACAACAACAACAGTGTGTGTGGGTTCCTGAAAAAAACAAAAACTCATGAAATAGGCTACTTGACCTTTTTTTTTTTTTTTTTTAGCTTGTCCGGGTTATTGGTCCATTTTTTAAAGTTCAGTCATTTGTTCCACCCTGTTTGCAAGCTGCCTGCTGTTAATCTCAGCTGATTTGATTGATCAACTAAAGCCTGTCCGCAAAATCAGAACTAATTTAAATATAATTTTTTTTAAAACATATGGTAGGATATAAATTTAAATATTAGAGAGATATCCTTGGTGGTGGGGGGGGGGGACTTCCCAAAGTAAAATCCTTTATTTGTTTGTATTTATCACATTCAGTGGAGGCGCAGGCAAGACAACACGTCCTCTTTGTCCACTGTTTTTAAGTCATAAAATATGCAATCCAATAAAATATGAAGTGCCCTGAATTAAATATGAAACAAAACTGATTGAACCGAACATCTATAATGTCTCTTTAGGAAGGCTACCAGCTAGAGCAACCAAAACACTCGAAAACTAAACTAAAGTTGAAATATTTTTTATTTTATTTTAGCTATTAAGACAAATTAGACTTGCTGGAAAGGGATATCACCCCTTGTATTAAAGTAGTGTAACAGCGTGGTGATGAAGAGGGAAACAAAACATTTGGGGTCATTAAATACAGCAAGTTGAATGAGAATCGGTGCGTAAAATCTAGCTGTTTTAGATACAACAGGAGAATTAAAATAGTTAATGAAACTCAGAACAATAGTCAGTTATGTACGCCCTGAACTGCATTAAACCTTTATTTCAATCGAAGTGTCCCAGGCAGTTATTCTTAAGTGTTTGGTCAGCCTGCAGGCCTAAGCAACGTAATGAAACCTGCCTGAGAGGTCTCCATCTTTACGCAGGCGTAATGACTTTGCATAATGTGTCGCCAGCCGAGAGACATTCTGTGCCAGATATGCTATAAACCCTCCTAATATACAGACACACAGTGGCGTACATTTACACATCGGCTCCAGAGCGAAAATAACAGCTCAAACTGTGATGGAAACATTTGCAAGCAGAGGAGGGAACCAGCGGCTGTACGCAGACCGACTGACCTCTTGGTGACCCCGGACGCTCTGCGGAAAAACCGAGCATTCAGACCCGCTTCAAAAACAAATCCTGGCACTGCAGGTATCGTTCCCTTAGTGCGAACTGTACAGGTTATCCACCAAAACCGGCTCACACCAACGTCCTTCTACAGGCCACTTCCTCCTCTGATGGACACCATTAACCAGCGAGTGAAGCAGCACATTAACGGCAGTATGTCCAACTCAGTGCTGATGAATCACATGCGTTTATAGCGAGTATGCGAACACCTGCCTGCCAGAGCTCATGTGAAAACATCAGGGGGGTCGTGTGATCAGCAGAGAAATTTTATATAAGGCTTAGAAGCTTAGATATATAGCATAGAAGGCTAATAATAAATAATAATAAACTATGACAGAACACTTTTTACTGGAAGTGATCGCTCTGCTTGTTTTAGATGTAGGCCTTTTATATATATACATATATATATTTATACATCTGCACCCACGTCCATAATTTCTCTCTCTTTCGCCATTTTTTCACGTGTTTCTCCTTCCCTCGTGCTCTGTGCCGTGTACTATTTAAAACTGGTCGTTACTATATAAATTGTACAATTCTCCCGCTAAACGAGCTGCTTCTTTAGCCTATAGGAAAGAGGACGCTGCACGACTAAACGGTCAATAAAAAGATAAAACTAACCAGCCAGCAAGCATAACATCCACAGCATTCGCCCATAGCAGAGAATTGGAGAACTGATAGGCCGACATATCGATTCTGTCCTAAGCAAACAGTTAAACACCGCTGCTAAAAAATTATGCACAGAAATACCACTTGCAATTTAATTTTAGCGTTTTTCTTTACGAGGTTCTGAATGGAGGGGAACCGTGCAATCTGCTGACTTGTTCTTGGAAAGCATCGAATAAAACGCATCCTTCATGCAGGAAACTTCACAGTGACTCAAAATATGCCTCACATAATAATGTATTCTAAATTCTGATATTTTTGTAACAGTCTATATGTTTACATGCTGAAATAATAATTACACACGCCCTCAATGCAAATAACCTCAAATAACCTACAGGTTTAGACAGATGCATACATGCTTTCTTTATATTATTGGAACGTGGTGCCCTCTAAGCTTCTCTGCAGGGGTATAACACACATTTACTGTACAGATTAATTTTCCATAATTTAACCTGTAACTTATGGAAACTATTTTGCGCTACTTGGACTAAATATGACTCTAAAATTACCTTTAAGGATATAGAATTTATAATAAAAATAAAATAAGATAAAAATAATGACAACAGATGTTTTAGTGTTTGCTGATTGTAGTGATTTCATCTTAATTTTCTGGATTTAAAAAAAATCTCAGCATCATTCAGAGGCTGCTGGCCTCCTGCAGGAGGGCGTGGACACTCAGAGTAATAATAAATTAAATAATATTCTGATGTTTATTAACATAACGTTCAAAGACAATCAGCTATTGGCAAGTAACCTAATCCACACACCGCTTTAGAGTGGTTGTTAATGGAGAGCTGCGTGATGATTTTTGTATCAGCTTTGTCGTTGATAAAAGCAAAATAGCCTAAGCCTCGAGGGGTGAATTTCACCTGATTATACTGAACAGTTTTCCTTTGTTTCCCCCCCCCCCCCCTCCAAGGTCTCCTTTTAAACATTCACACAGAAACGTGTAAAAGAGATTTTTTTCAAAACATATGTGAGAAAAATAATTAGGGAATTTTATATATAGGCCTAAGTAATTGTTTTGACTATTGATCCGGCCAATCAATTTTTATATTTTCAAATGAACAAACGGGTTGTCACAGCAGATAAAGCCTGCGCCAAACAACTACTTTCTAAGTTATTTAATTTCATATTGCAATATAATTTTATGTGAAATTAATGTTTACAGGCGTGGTCTGGTGTTACAATCATTTAGGTACCACGGAAGTGAAAGTACCCCATTGTTACTACAGCAGGAGCTTTTTTTGTAGTCCATCCTGCACCAGAGCTGTTGTGATTTTTAAAGTCTGTCCTGGAGCATCAGTCCAACTTTTACACACATTTTTGACTGATATCTGCCTTGTACCAGTCCATTATATTTTAAAGTAATATTTTGATTTTTGTTTGTTTGTTTGTTTAATGAGAGTAGCACCAGCAACTCCACAGTCAGGTTATTTTTTATATTTGATTTTGTCCCAAGTTTAATATTTTCTACTTTTTATTATTTTAATAGCTGGGACTGTCAGTGCTGTAGGCTACTGTATGTCTGGGGTGAAGCCTATTAAAATATTTGTAGTATATTCGATAATTGGGATAATTGTGGATACAGTGAAGTTAAAATAGCTTCCAATTTCCTGGAAAATCTCACAGATTCCAATTAGTTTTACGCACAGAATAAATCAGTTTTTGTTTTGTGTTCGTCCACTTACCCCTTACTAATATCCTCCGACAGTAGTCAGGGTCCACTCCCAAAAGTTTGTCGTGTCCGTCTTCGCTAGAGGACGTCGGGGTGGACGCTGATGTCCCCGGGGTGTCGGTGGAGCTCTGAACCGGGGACCGGCTCCCTATCTCGGCGCGGCACTTTGCTTCCATCCGGTCCGGACAGAGCGGGTTGGGTCCACAGCGGTGGTTCCCATCGCCCATAGTCGTGGCCTGATCAAACATCTACAAGTAAGTTACACTCTCTAAGACTATCTCTCCCTCCGTCTGTCAGTACTGCTTAACCTCGTCTTTCTACTTTCTTCTCCTCTTTGCAAGTGTTCTCCAGAGACCAGAGGAACATGCCCTCCTCTTCCTACAAAAAAGTAGATCCAGTTACAAAGGAACCATGCGGTCCTGCAAAGGGACCGGGGTGCGCTTCAGGTGTCTCGGCATGACACACGGTCCGGAGTCCAAACCAAGGCAAAGGGGGGAGTGGAGGTATCTCGAGATCCTGTTCTAACTACAGCAGCCAGGAGGTGCAGCAGAATTGCATAGTGCAGCCTGTAAGGTGCTAGTGAGCAACCAGATCTATGGAGGAGCGGGGAGGTGCCACAAACACAAGCTCACACTGCTCACCCACGTGGAAATAAAGTGAGAGGCGGCACACACACAAAAAAAACCCACACAGCAGCGATCACAGTTCACCGTGGTGCACAAGCCAAGGAGGAAAGTTTCTCCTGGTTTGTTCAAAGCAGCTGCCTGTTACTTCAGCCCCGGTCAGATCCACTGCCTCTGCGGATCCTTGATTGAATGGTGCTGGTGGTGAGACGGCCACATAAGGGTAGTCGGTGGTCTTCTGCTTTTGGAGAGCTCACAAGAAAAGATGTCTGTGTTGAAAACCCTGCAGGAGGGGACTGTCGGGAAATGGGAAATGGTCACATTTGTTCTCAAATAAAGTCTGGAGCACTCTGGTCAGCTTTTATAATTTGCTTTGCAGCTGAAACATCACGTCGGAGCGGGGCGGCTGGAACACCCTGCCTACACTGACAGAGGAGAGACGTTGGTGTGTGGATAATATTTGTGGTGACACGGTACACTTTACAGAGGCAGGAACCCCATACGTCACTTCCTGTCCACGCAGGGTCGTCGCCGATTGGTCCGCTGGAAGGGCACGTTTTGACAAGCTGATGAGCGGCGCTGCAGACCGGGATCAGGCATGGAGACATGAGACGATGGTTGTGTGCAATATTCCGCTCTGGAAACAGCCAAAATGCAGCGCTGGCCGGCCTTTCTCCGCGGCACCGACAGACTCTGACACTTTCTTTTGTTTTACAGCGAACTCTGAGCTCTGCCCGGTCCAGAAGACCGTGTGAGTGGTGCTCAATAGTGTTTCCAACAAGCAGAGGCACCTATGAGCCTGTGAGGTAAAACTTCAGTTAGCCTACATTTAAAATGTAGGCCTATCTCAGTGTATTACCTGTAGATCTCACTCAGCCACGGGCCTCACAATTCCCAATACGATCAATAGGATCTTAAAAACTGAATTTAATAAACATATGCATGCCCCATATATGCCCCAATTTTTTTTTAAATTAAATTGAAAATTTGATTTCCTGTCAGTCAGTTTGATCAGATTTAGATTTTTACGTCAACAGAAAGCCTGCAGTCACATTTAAGTGTCTTTTTAGTGTCTTTTACAGCCACATTCAAGTGCTTGGTTCAATCAACTTTATTAATCCCACTAGGGGCAATTAGTTAAGAGCAGCATTTGCAACAGTAACCTTGATTGCGACCCTTAACAGCTTTACCTGGGGGAGTGTTTACTTTATTAAAATTAAAAGAGTTAACTTTACTCTAAGTATAGCGGATGTCCCATATTGTAAAGGTAAACGTCTTTTTTTTTAATGTAAGGCCGTTAAAAGGGACTTGACTTTGCTGTTCACTAGACATGGAGCGTGGCTCTCCATAAAGTATTTAAAGCCATAAAATTCTGGGTTTGGATGTGATCTGTCACTTTTTTTATTACCCTAAATGCTGTTTCCGAAGCCCATTAAACCATTACTGTTGATGTCAAACATGTCTGCACAAAATATCACCTGTATAATTTTTATCTAAAAAATAAGATATCGGCATATGATGACACCCTGTTACAATAAGCGCAAATATTTTGAGGAAGGTTTCAACACACATTAAAACATAGTCCGAGACAATAACATAACGAACTAAAGCCTGAAGTTGTATCAAGGCCTGAATTAAAGTTCTTCCATTCAACAGGTGTTGTTGTTATTTTGTCCACCGCCTCTCTATACACAATTGCCTGGAGTATTGTTTTATGAAATGCTGATGGCACCCTGTACCTCACTGTTTACGCCTATTTATAAGCACTAAAAGAGCGTAAGGTGAAGCCACTATTTGTTTTCCATTGCAGATAAAACGCCTCATTCACAGTAATTTACTGTATCTGTGCATCTTCATTCAACTCAAGCCCATTTTCTTTTCTGCCAGCTTGATGTTGATGGTGCAGCCTGTAGTTTGTTGTGACTGTGAGATAATTTCGGTTGCAGGAAGGACTGAAACACTGGGTGGAATTTCCTCTTTACAGGTGAAACATCTGTAGTAGGTTTTTTTAACGGGATTATATAATTATAGTTTTGCTGTGTGTGTTTTTTCTTATTTTTCTTATCCGAGGCCGTAATTACTGCTCACAGCCATGGGTCGTTACTCCTTTCAGCTGGCCTAATCTCACAGAGGATGAATAGAAACTGTCAATCAGACGCTGCACTCAGCAGCGAGACAAGAGGCGACTGATTGCTGCTGCTGTGCTGCGGCACACACACACACACACACACACGCACACACACAAGCACACACACACGCACACACTTTTTCGTCCTCCTCCTCCAGTATTTTCACCTTCTCTGCCTTTACTGATGCACAACTAAAACCCTCCAAAAAGCAGATTTTACCACGTTTAACTTTTCTGAAGACTGCTCATATTTTGATTTCAAGCTTTAGGCCTATTAGGAAACGGTTGGGTTTTTTTTGTCTCACTCTGTGATTATAATATTTAACCAATTGTGGCTGCTGCCTTTGCTGCAAAATATGCCAGGATGTTTGCTGCACTGATAAACACCTCTTCTAATATATTTCTAGTGAACGATGAAAATATCATGAAATAAGTAGAAACGGGATAGATAGATAGATAGATAGATAGATAGATAGACTCCACCACATTTCAGGTAAATATTGTGCATTTTGATCCAATACATTTAGCTATTGGTTGTTGTTCACAGTTGATCCTAATCAGTATCCACTGATTCTGTTGCAGTAGCTACTCCTCCTGGCTCCATTAGTATACATATGTTAGTTATATTTATTAAAGAAAAACTAATTAACTAATATACTTCACCTACACAAAGAATGATGCACTGCTAGATTAAAAGCCCCAACAGTATAAACAGTTCTCATTAATCACTTTTTTATGTACTTTGTTATTAACTCATCCGTAGGATCATTAATGACCAGGCTTCCATAGTTTTTAAAGGTTATGGCTGATCTTCCTGCCTTGAGGCTTGAGGAGATGTTTACTATAGAATGATTTCATTATTTTTACCACGTGATTGAATGCAATCAGGGGAAACTAGATCCTTGATCTGTTTTATCGTGATAATAATCAAAACAAAGCCCCATTTTATGTGAAGCATATTTCTGATATACTCAGAATCAGACATACACTACACTACTGCACATAAATGCGCGTGTCTCCTAATAGGCTATGATGCCTGTAGCAAGAGTAAAAACATAGATCTACCCTCTGCCTGAATATGCCCGCAGACCAAAAAGAAAAAGATGTTTATTTGCACCACGCACCGACTGCCTCATCTCCTCTCCCATGTGCGGATTGCGGCCTCGTGGAGATGAATCTGATCAATCAGATCAATCAACAGAGATTACTGTAATCCCAGAGGTCAGCGGGAGGGCACCGGGCCACTCAGAGTTCACACATCCCTCACACAAGCTCCAGACAAATCTGTGCAGGAATTGCAAACATTTGGCCACACGAAACTGTAATTTTATGCAAAGATTCAAACATTTAGACGGAAACAGATTATTTAAACGACCTGGTGCTATTTTACACTAAATACAAGTGCAGCTGCTGGCAAGATCTCTGTTTTATCAGACAAAGGCATTGATTTATAATTTCCCAAGCCTTTATAAAAAGCTGTAATATTTCAAATGCCCCCGAAAACTGTTTCGTGTGTCTATTTTTGTTAACGGAGCAGGTAACGTCACAGACAAGCATTTGGGATTATTAAAACAAGCAGTTGAAAACGAGTTTTGTCACTAGGCCATGAAAGCCGTGGAGCTGCTGAAACTAGATGTGGACAGCCGATATTTCTATATTTTGGATACTGGAAAGAAACCTGAGCCAGGTTGCAGGTGAGTTCATGGAGCTTTGTTGAAATAAAACATTGGAAGGAGGTGGTGAGGAAATGAGGCAGCAGGTTAATGTAAAATGTGGGCAGCGGTGTGACGGACACTCAGCTTTACGCACATTTATTCGATCTTATTATCCACATTAACAGACAGACTGGCCTCGTGATAAAATCTCAGTGACTGCAGTCAAACTGAATTAAGCGTTTGGCCTCTTTCGGTTAATAAAATATCTCTGTGTTTGTCCCCCCTCGCTCTCAGAAGGTCATCAACTTTACTCAGCTCATGTTTACTCGCAGTTCCTTGCCATGTAGTCAAGAGACAACTGATGTTGCACAACACAGAGGCAACCTATGTGGAATATTAAAATACTTAACAAGGGACAAATGATAAAATAAACCTGTAGAATCTATAATTTCGTCCAACTGAATGGCTAAAAAATGCCCGTATTTCAGAACATCTTAGGGAACTGCAGTTCATTTTAAACGAAATGTATGCCCTTTAAGAAATATATAGACTATGCATTGTTATTGGTAGAAAAATTAATGCTTAATATATGCTAATACCACGGGCACATGTTACATCTGACTATAATAAGCCTATTAAGTCTATTAGGAGATTAAATATTTACTGTCAGTTAAGTCTACTGAAAACCATGATGTCACTAAACATAATGTTGATAAAATTATTTAATTCGACACTTTCAAAACGGATAATCATATACATACATACATTTAAAAAGCAGTTAAATAAAATAAAGCAATATAAGGACGTGTAATTGGGGCTAACAAGTAACATTTTAAGGTGAAAACAAAACATTTTGGCTTGTGATTTCTGAGCATTAAAGGGACTAGCTGCAGATAACTTAAAATAAATTTTAAGAATGAATAACTGCATGTCTTATTATTAATATTTTACCTTCTTTTAACAACCTGCTCAGAATTTTAACAATATTTTTTACCAATACACACCAACACATGAATAATTCAGACGCTCATAATTAATGCATGTTGCCCTTTTAGTTTCCTACTAACACTGTAGGCCTACACCAACACCACCAATACTAACGATAATGTTAGTTTTGTCGCCCAATTAAGAGACTGAAAATGTTTTCTTCTGCATCACAATTCTAAAGCGTTTTTATTAAAAAAAATTTTTTTTACACACATACAGTAAGAGAAAGACATGTAGCCTACTTTATATTTGTACAATAACAGAGCAATGCAGAAAAAAATGTCGAAATGAAAAATATTTATTCCTCTTTTCTTACAACACGGATCCCTCCGCAGCTCCGCATCATTACCAGACTCTTCAAGAAACTTTCAGGCGTCGAAAGGTTGTTTCTCCTGTACTGACATTTAGTTTGGTGCTGTTGTGTCCGGGTTTCGCTCTGGGTACAAACTGTCCCACAGGAGAGCAGAGGATCGCTGCTTCTTCCAACTTTTCCTTTTGTTCGTTCCTGAACACGTTCAGCACCACAACACAAGCAGATTGTTAGTGATGATGTCTTCCCAAACCCAGCTCAAACAACCAAAAATCATCTCTGAATATTAAATATATAGGCCTTTTAAACATAAAAAAATAAGGAGTGTTACTGATAGCAATGGTTATTTAACATTGGTTATATAATGGCTGGAAATGAGCCAGAGAAAATCCACACAATCCTCACCTTCTCTTTTAATCATGCACTCTTATTTTTGTAGTTAAGGCAACTTTGTCAGTAGTGTAAATAAAGTTTTAAATTAAGCCTTGAAGTTTAGTCTTCACCACACTGATAGTGCAATGCCTCCTAATGCCCCATGTCCCAAAACATTCATACTTATCTTTATAATGTGGACTTAAAGGCTAAAACTAAACTTAACTTCCTCTTTATTATCTACATCCTTACACATACACTGGTTAGGCTGCCCTCTGTTGTAGTAGAAAGAGTCTTGTTATGTGTTGCTTTAGAAGTATTTTAGTGGAAGCAAAAACAGTGACACTAAAAGTTACTTTGAGACAAGGTTTGTTGTTGGCTTCCTCAGTTTTTGTCTGGTCACGAGGCTCGTTGTTGCTGCCAGTTTCACCAAAACCTTCCCAGATTTCAGTGATTAAAAGGTTGTTTCTTTTAATTCTGTTCTGTAATGAGTTGTACTATTGACTTCTGAATAATAACAAAAAGCATCTTGTAACTTAAATTTCTGAGGGGAACCTAAAGTCTTCATTTTCAAACAGCTTGTCAGAAAATGAGCAATACAGCCATATGCATACTAAACACAAAACCTTTTTTTTAATTTTTTTTTAAAACTTAACTTCCTTCTTTAATGGTAAAACAGTAAGTAACATTGATGGATGTGATGTTTTCTATGTGAATTAATGTCTACAAGTATAAAGCAACACAGGAATCCACACTTGAATGTGATCTTTGAAGAAATCCAGAAATTACAAGATAACATATCCCCAAAAAATGATTTCAGTCTCTGATAATAAAAAGTTTTTTTAAAAATTGGTGTAATTTCAAATATTCTACTTTAAGTGAAATATCTGTCTTATAAATACTGAAAAGAAACATAAATAAAAAGTTACTTATACCTCTGTCAGATTCAGTGACTGAACAGTATGTTCAGTAAAATGGCAACAAAAGTGTAACAACTACTTGTTGAATATATAACTGGTTTATTCTCACACCTCTGGAGCTGAACTTGGTCTCACGGCAGTTAGGCTCAGTGTTTCCAATAACTTGAAAAGATCATATCAGTTTTTGTTCTTTAAACAGAACAGACTTTGTGCTCTTGAGGTGAAACTTCCCTGCAAAAAAATACACACAATCCACTTGAAATAAACCCAAATTATTTCACATTCACCTGTAATGTTGTTCGTTATTTTAAAAAAGGAAATCGTGCAGCCAAACGGTTTTCAATGTCCACTGGAATCACATGAAAAATATATTTTGTGTAACACAGAGGACATCGGCGCGGCGGTGTAGCCCGCCACCAAGTGTCCCTGCGATGAACTGACAGAAGTCGCAATAAGTAATAACAAAACATAAACATACACACATTTTTATTCATTTTTGACATTACAAAATACAAATCACACACACAAACGGAGCAGATACAAATAAACTGCTACATTCTTGAAACAGTTAACCTATTGAGCACTTCAGTTTGACACTAAGAAGAAACAAACTTTGACCTATTTTACAGGCAAGCAAACATCAAATAAATCTATTTAATCTGCACTACACCAACAGCTCCTGGTGAACTATGTAGAGGAATAACGCACAGTATTTGTTTCCTTTTAAGGCTGATGTATTCAATCAGGTCAAAAACAAACAAAAAGTATTGAGTCACACAGAGGAACTGTCATGATTTTGTAAAAAGAGGTTGTGTGTTAGGGAGAGAACAGTGCAGCCAGATCATGGCACTTGCTCTGTGTACAAATGTGAATTAAAGCAGAGCTGACAGGCATTTTACTTCATTTACAAGTGATCATGCCTGTCAGCTCTCTCTGATCTGCACTCGTACTGTGAAAAGAGCGATGGGAGAGTCAGATACACCTGTTGGAAGCAAGCTAATGGAAGAAGAGGGATTTAACACTGGGAAGACGACAGACAGGCTGCTCCTATGCTGGATTTTTTATTTCCCCTTGCTTGATCACATACAGTCCCACTTCTCACTCTTCAAACCGGCCCATGTGTTGGTCTGCTAGGTACGGTTATGTGACAGGATGTACAGATGATGGTGAGACAACATTGGGGTTAAGTTAAATGAGAAACAGGATGTTACAATGAAAGGCACTTGTGTTGCGTACGTTCGTTCTGGAGGCTTCATAAATTCAAACCAAAGAACGAATCCTTCCCCGAGCTCTGCTGGACCGGGTGTAGCAGGTTATTCTTAAAGGAGAAATCCACCCATCAAGATTATTTGTCACTGTCGATTCATCTAATGATTATTTTCTTGATCATTGGATTAATAGTTTGGCCAGTGCTATGTCAGAAAAATGTCTGTCACAGTTTCCCTTCAAATGTCCAAAGCTTTAAAACTTGAAATGCTACTAAATCTTCACATGTGCAAAGCTGGAAGGCATCTCGGCTTGAAAAATGTCTTGAATCATTAATCAGTTGACAGAATACCTGCAGATACATTTTTTTGTCGATTGACTAATCAATAAATTATTTAATCTCCATTTAACAACCTTAAATACAGCTAATGGCTCTGTGCAGTACGTTAGATCTGTGATTAAATCTGGTCGGTTTTAAAATTCTGTGGAAAGTGGCAAAAACATAACAACATGTCAAAATATTTAGTAGCAGAAAAATGTTTCAGAGATCTAAAACTTCAGACACAAAAGCTCAGATTCTGGTGTCAGTTCTTTCTGGTTGCACTATTTGACACAGATGACAACATTATTTTGTTTTGAGGCATTATTCTCTGTTTTTCCATTATTTCTGCTGCAAATGCCTTCCTCACACACATACTGAAATAATTTGACACATGCTCTGTGAGATTTCGTGGGAAATGCAGAAAAGAAGAATGTAAGTATTCGGGATGGGTTGTGGGGAAATGAGGTACAACAGAAACAGCCAATTAAAAGTCATAAAATACATTGAACCGCACTTATTGAAGGTATATAACAGTGTAAGAGTGCCACAGTTGGATTTTTCCTTTAAATGTGACCACACTGCAGCCCTCCAGAAAAAGCCTTCAGGCCAGAGAAGCATTGCATGCAGTGCTCTGCAGCGCCCCCTAATGGTTAAATTACATGATCAGCGTCACTAAACAGTTCAGCTCCTTTTCTCTGAATTGTGCAGATTTGTATTCCTTTCTATGGGTCATTTTCAAGCTACTTAATTGATAAAAGAGCCCTTGTTACTCCCTCGCCTATTAATCCACGTGGGATTCAGTTTGTACAGTTTGCACATCAGGAAAAGAGTGAACTGGAGCACAAGAGGCAGTGAAAAGGATCTGAGGCTGCACTGATTCAAAGAGTGCTGCTGCCCTCCAGAGGTTCAGTAAGGAAAACACAGGTTAATGACAGAACACGTGGTGAAGAAAAAAAAGCAGAGTTGGAGAAGTTGAACTGTCTCTTCAGATGCTGTCGATGTTGGGAAAGTCACAGCGGAGGAATGTTTTTGGTTTTTTGGATGTAAATGTTCTCAGGATGCAAATATCTACTTCCCCTGACTCCAAACCTAAACAGCGGGGCTGGGACGGGATCTACAGCACGTGGCACTAAATCATTTGTGTGTACACTTTTTCTATTTAGGGAACATGGCAGGTTTGTTCTGTTTAATTTCATAGGTGTGTGATGGCAGGTGTGTGTGTGTCTATGTGTGTATATGTGTGTGTACTTCAGATGGAAGGGGAGCAGGAGCTTAAGCTTTAGTCAAATCCTTGCCAGTCGCTCTGCTCAGAGTCGTACTCCAACTCCACGCCGATACAGCGAACTCCCTCCAGCAGCATGGGTGTACCATGGTGACGGTCTAGTGGCAAAAAGAGAAAATAAGAGAAAATAAATTCCCCAATCCAAGGGAAACATTTTACACTTTTCAAACCTTTGTAAGTAATGAGCTAAATACACTGGCACTGGAACTAACTCCCATTAGCCATGGTTGATTACAGTCTAAGGAAATACACAGACTAGCACAAGAAAACTAAGATGTAAGATAAGACCAGATACCACATGTACCCATTGTCACCCAGATGAAGCCTCTCTCTATTAATCATTCTAGTCTGGCATCCTCCAAATGTTTTCTAATATCTGTAATAAGGAGATACAGGAAGATGGAAATCTGCTACATGGGTGGAAAGTGTTATGGCACATCTGAAAAAACAGAAACACTCCACAAGGGGTTTATCTAGTAGATATTTTTAAAGTCCCAAAGCCTTCCTCTCCTATTTTGGACAAACATATACATAAACTATTAAGCACAGGTTTCTTGACCTCTTTCCACACCCTCCTGCTTTCTTTTGTGCATTGGGTATATTCTGTCTATGAATTTTCACCTGTTGTGTGATGTGATTTTTGTCACATTGGAAAAGGTCAATAAATAGATTTTAAAATGAACCTTTTTCAAGAGCAAGGCAGTTCAAGACCCTCCCCTGTGGAAGAGGAACCTCCTCTAACTATTCAATTTTGAAAGTGTATGAACACAAAACATAAATGCATTGGTGGTTCAGTGGTAGAATTCTCGCCTGCCACGCGGGAGGCCCGGGTTCGATTCCCGGCCAATGCAACACACTTTTTCCTGGCTAATATTTCAGTGTTTTTGCTTGATGAAAGACGTGAACGATTAATCGAATATCAAAATAGTTGTCACCATAAATTTTACTCAATTAGTCAGTGATCTAAAAGCAGTAGTAGTAAAGCAAAGAGGAATAGCAGAGGCAGAGCTTAATCCTTTGATCTGGTCTTCATCCAGGCTTCAATTACTCACACACATCTGGACAGATGTTCAGGCCAGGCTTTGTGAGTAAAAATAAACATTCAGCAACACAACCTCCATTCACCCTCAAACACACAGAGGCACGCACACAAAAGCACACACTCTAGTTGTACTATATTTACACCGGCATGAATGGAAAGACCATAGGGAAAGACACATACGCCCCCTTTACCTAATTCTCCATCTGCAGGCACAAAAGCCAGCGTCTAATTCAGTCTTACTGACACTGATTTAAGTGGAGAAAATGCTAATTCATTACAGGCTATTCTCTGCCTCAGAGAGCTTTACTGTACAATGATGCTACAGTCTGGGAGAGCAGTTTTGTTAATGTCTACACTTGAAAAAGAACTTTGCGTTTTTATAAACGTCACTAAACCGAGGGCCTGATACTGAAAAGATCCTCCTGTAAAACATATGTAAAACACATTTACCTTCCTATTTTATAAGGGGTGTTGGTGAGTAACTTGCGATTTAGTGGTAAGTGCTCTTAATGTGACTCCAACCCAGAGTCACCAGCAGGAGGCAGCAGCACACAAATGAAACTAGTGCAAGTTCAACCTTTAGTCTATCTGTCAGTTCTCACTTCGAAACTAAAAGATGTTAAGAGTCAGCTGAAGTAAACCTACTGGGCTTCAAAATGCTGAATAAAAAAACTATTAGTCAATTAATTGTTTAGTCAACTGGCAAAAAATGTATTGGCAGTTATTTTGACAGACAATTAATATAATATAATAATTAATTAATTATGAATCTATTTTTATATACAAAATGCCAAACATTTTCTCATTCCAGCTTCTTACTTGTATCTTTGGGTTTTAGACACGTCCGGGCCAAAAAAGCAATTTAAAGACGTCATTTTGGGCTTTATCTTTCACTATTCTGAGACATTTTATAGACCAAACAATTCACAGCTAAATGTATTGTGTGGTGTGATTTTTGTCGTGTTGGCAAAGTTCATTAAAAAGAATGTAAGAACAAAAAAAGCACTTTACAAGAGCAAGTGCGTGCCTCCCTTCTTTAAAAACTAACCACACGATTACAACCAATTACAGAAAATATTACTGCACACAGAAATACAGGTGCTGGTCATATAATTAGAATATCATCAAAAAGTTGATTTATTTCAGTAATGCCATACAAAAAGTGAAACTTGTATAATGTATACATTCATTCCACACAGACTGATATATTTCAAGTGTTCATCCCTTTTAATTTTGATGATTATAACTGACAACTAATGAAAACCTCCAAATCAGTATCTCAGAAAATTTGAATATTGTGAAAAGGTTCAGTATTGAAGACACCTGGTGCCACACTCTAATCAGCTAATTAACTCAAAACACATGCAAAAGCCTTTAAATTCTTCTCTCAGTCTAGTTCTGTAGGCTACACAATCATGGGGAAGACTGCTGACGTGACAGCTGTCCAAAAGACGACCATTGACACCTTGCACAAGGAGGGCAAGACACAAAAGGTCATTGCTAAAGAGGCTGGCTGTTCACAGAGCTCTGTGTCCAAGCACATTAATAGAGAGGCGAAGGGAAGGAAAAGATGTGGTAGAAAAAAGTGTACAAGCAATAGGGATAACCGCACCCTGGAGAGGATTGTGAAACAAAACCCATTCAAAAATGTGGGGGAGATTCACAAAGAGTGGACTGCAGCTGGAGTCAGTGCTTCAAGAACCACCACGCACAGACGTTTGCAAGACATGGGTTTCAGCTGTCGCATTCCTTGTGTCAAGCCACTCTTGAACAAGGCACAGCGTCAGAAGCGTCTCGCCTGGGCTAAAGACAAAAAGGACTGGACTGCTGCTGAGTGGTCCAAAGTTATGTTCTCTGATGAAAGTAAATTTTGCATTTCCTTTGGAAATCAAGGTCACAGAGTCTGGAGGAAGAGAGGAGAGGCACAGAATTCACGTTGCTTAAAGTCCAGTGTAAAGTTTCCACAGTCAGTGATGGTTTGGGGTGCCATGTCATCTGCTGGTGTTGGTCCACTGTGTTTTCTGAGGTCCAAGGTCAACGCAGCCGTCTACCAGGAAGTTTTAGAGCACTTCATGCGGCTGACCAACTTTATGGAGATGCAGATTTCATTTTACAACAGGACTTGGCACCTGCACACAGTGCCAAAGCTACCAGTACCTGGTTTAAGGACCATGATATCCCTGTTCTTAATTGGCCAGCAAACTCGTCTGACCTGAACCCTATAGAAAATCTATGTTTATTATCTATTGTTTATATGAGTATTGTGAAGAGGAAGATGCGATACGCCAGACCCAACAATGCAGAAGAGCTGAAGGCCACTATCAGAGCAACCTGGACTCTCATAACACCTGAGCAGTGCCACAAACTGATCGGCTCCATGCCACGCCGCATTGCTGCAGTAATTCAGGCAAAAGGAGCCCCAACTAAGTATTGAGTGCTGTACATGCTCATACTTTTCATGTTTATACTTTTCAGTTGGCCAACATTTCTAAAAATCCTTTTTTTTGTATTGGTCTTAAGTAATATTCTAATTTTCGGAGATACTGAATTTGGGATTTTCATTAGTTGTCAGTTTTAATCATCACAATTAAATGAATCATCACATTTGAAATATATCAGTCTGTGTGTAATGAATGAATATAATATCCAAGTTTCACTTTTTGAATGAAAATACTGAAATAAATCAACTTTTTGATGATATTCTAATTATATGACCAGCACCTGTAGACACTGCATGTTCATCAACAAGTGCAACAAATAAAAGCAGAAAACCTTGTATTTTGATTAATTTAAAGTCTTTAAAAATGTATCGTAAGTCTAATTCTTCACTGCATAACATCACTATTTCAATGAGATCAGACGCGTGTCCGTTTCAGTTGAGCCTGAGACTTTGAAATAAAACACAGCATTGTTTGTTTGGTCGTCACTATTATTTATTTTTGCAATAAGGTAGGCCTGCTGTGTTTTGGTCACTATAAATTATACATGGAAGAAAACTGCAGTTTGTGACAAATGGAAAAATTACTTTGACTGAGCATGGACAGCATAAAAGCTTTGCTTATGCTCAACGTAGTGTCCCCAGCGACCAAAGAGTGACCCAAACCAAACAACCAGAGCTCAGACACTTAACAAGACAACACTAGTCTGTTCTTTATATTTGTGCAAAGTAACATGCTGTATGTGCGTTTCCTTTGTGTTGGATTTACCTGATGTGTTCCCTCTCCCTAGAGCCGAAGGTGATTTTTGGCATGTCCCAGGCTAGGCAGAACTCCAGGCTGTTATGACTTTGAGCCAGCACTGAGCAGCCCACAGCCAACGCTGCCGCCACCTTCTCTCCCTTAGCCGTCAGTGGGCTGGATCCTGCAGAGGTAAGTCAGAGAGGGAGGGGAGGACACCAAGGGATGTGAGCACAGGTACAACTTACTTTAAAAGCACCGAGTGGTTTGGTGGTCTGCTTACAATGTTTAATGCTCATCATGTGACATATTGATATTGTTAGTGTTTTACCGTGCATCATTTTCTTTTATTCCACTTTATTCATTATGTTACTGCTTCATGTTAAGTAAACCACGACTTTAGACATCTGTTCCATTACGAATCTGTCTCATCCGTCCGCATGCTGACCTGTAGGAGAATCCAGTCGTCCGTCATTGAGGAGGTCACTCCACAGTCCGCTGCAGGTTCCCTTTGGGCTGAATGCTGTCTGGTGGCTCACCTCCCTGTCAGGCTGTTAAAATGTGCACACAAACACACGCTCAGTAAATCTAAGACCTAATGCTCATTAACACCACAGATTTCAAAACCAGCTGATTATTATAAATCTACTTCTTGATAACAGAGACTATTGTTACAAATCCTGTTTATTCCCTGGGAACTGCTTGTGCAGCTTCCTACAACCTACTGCAAAAAACCTTGAAGCTGCTAAAATCATAAGCGTGTCA
This sequence comes from Micropterus dolomieu, assembly GCF_021292245.1. Classification (NCBI taxonomy): domain Eukaryota; kingdom Metazoa; phylum Chordata; class Actinopteri; order Centrarchiformes; family Centrarchidae; genus Micropterus; species Micropterus dolomieu. The sequence goes on along the minus strand of NC_060161.1, from coordinate 23,085,259 downwards.
ATCAAACCTTTTCTCGGGCTGCGATGCACAGAGTGTAAGGGTTCACTGTAGCACAGTGATGTAGCAAGACCCCAGACACCGCCTCCCCCTCCTTCTCCAGGTGGAATGGTTCATTCCAGTGTCCCCCGCTCTTGTCGTCCTTGTGTCCCGACCCGTTGACCATGGTGAACATGATGGAGACGTCCAGAGCGTAGTCATTCTTGTTCTCTATGTCCCACACAAATACTGCCACTGGGAGACTAGAGTCCTTAGAGGAAGGAGACAAGTGGTGGAAGACGTTTTGTAGAACCACCATGTCAACATACAACATCTAAAATGTGTCTTTAACACAACTGAGTGTTTCTCACGTATATTTTTCAGTGCTGCAGCGATCAGGTGCCGTATCACCAAAACTTTTTGTGATGTTTTGGGCACCAAGCAACCAAATGACTAACTTAGCTTCTACTCGCAACTGCAAAAAAAAAAAAAAGAAATAAAAGTATTCAAGGAGCTTGTTAGAATAAAATAAAATTATATTTTTTGTTGTTTTGTTTTTTTAAATATCCACATGTGGAATTGTCAGCATGAGAAAGGATTAATAGTCATCCAAAAAAAAAGGAGAAAAGACTGTTTTTACAGTGATCCTTGAGTCTGGACACTGAGCATTAGTTTTAACCTTCTTATTAGGTTTTCTTTGTGTGGATTCTTTTTTTTCTTAATTGAGGGATTATCAGTGTACTGTAATTAAGATACAGCTTATTAATCTGATTGCTTGGCTAACAATTAGCTGTTATGTACAGCAGGTTCAACATTAATCATGGTCCAGGGGTTCCCCCGTTTATTTTAAAAAAGCGTGCATGCTTTTCAGCAACTTCATTTTTATTTTTTGGGTTCAAATGAAATTGATTTGTTAAGGGCAAGCCATGACGTGTCATAATTATATGTCTCAACTATAGCCCAACTGATACTGGATTTTTTTAGGCAGATACCGATATCATTATTTAGGAGCTTCAAATAAGTCTGATAACAATATTTTGGCCAATCGTCATTTTAAACATAAATAACAATCTTGATACGGATGCCTTGGATTTGAATGTTTAAAGCTTTGTCACCAAGATACAGAGCTGGGCGATTAAACAATAATGATAATTATTGTCATATAATTTTCCTCAATAGCAACATAACAAATGTGATCCACTGTTTGGCATTAAGTGTCTGTTCTGACCATAAACAATTAACCATCTGGTTTCTTCAGTTTTTACTCAGGAGCAAAAATCTGCCTTTAAACTTGAAAGAAATAATATAAAGGTAAGGTAAAGATAATTATCAATACCGGATGTTATAAAAAATTTTGGCCATATCACCCAGCCCTACAAAGATACATATTAAGGATATTTAGTAGTAGTTTAAAAATTAACCTATCAGTGGCAAATTAGACGACATTTAAACTGATACAGATGCGTTTTATTTTCTCAAATCCTGAAATTTTAAAGAATATTCAAAGCCTGTTGAAACTGCAAAGGTCTGACAAAAGTATCGGACCTCTCTTGGACTTTATGACATCCAGGGAAGCCTAACTTACCTGGTAGTCGTGGGGGATGACTGGGGAAATCTGTCTGCAGGTTAAGGTGACATTCTGTCCCGGCAGGTGGTAGACTGTCCAGGCGCGAGGGTACAAGGCATGATAGAAGGCATACTCTCCGCAGTAGCCCCAGTTCCAGCCTTGTAATGTGGGAGGACGCTCTACAGATAGCACCTGCTGGTAAACAGTTTGGCCCCCGCGACGCAAGCACACTGTGAACTAAGAAAAAGAAAAGTAGGTAAAATGACATGTGAACACAGTGATGGTTTTTATCCTTTATGTGCAGGAGATGAGACATGAGATATTAGTCAAGTTAATAAGTGTATAATTGACTTTTTTTAAAGATTAAACTTCCTTAAAGTTGAATGTGCAAACTGCTTTTGGTTTTGCTTTCATGTGGAGAGCACTACAGTGATGAGAGAAATGGCAAGAGAGCAGTATTTTCCAGGGACAAAGAGAGCATCTGCTGTCACACCCTTTCAGAACACAACATGCGCTTCATTATAGTTTAGTCAGGCCACTGTAAATAATCTGGTATCTCCTCCACAATAGATGTGATAGACGTTTTATTGTTTACACTTGCCCAGTTACTCATGCGAATAGGAAAATACCACCATCAAAGAACAAAATATATCCATTCTCCATTAACCGTGTTATAAAGGTTTATTTTTTCTTCAGCAGTTGGCGGGGACTTAATAGGGACAGAGCCTATAAACCAAGATAGTGATAAACTTACAGCTGAAGTTTTTATGACACCTAAAGTAGCCCCACATAAGTGTAGAGATAAGTGAGTATTATCACTAAAGTAAATTGTGGCTTACCAGGGAGTAGGAGAAGGAAAGTTGGACTTTGTTAAAAGACAATTCAAAGAAGTCAGCAATAACACAGGACGTAAAGGGGCCAAAATATATAAAACCAGATAATAATCGTTTAACTATGTTGCTCTTTATGATGTAGGATGTTTTCACACGAGTCTCAGTTTATTTCAGATCCAGTATACCTGGTTTGCTGTCATAGTTTTGTAGTGGTACATCCCAGGGTTAAGTTGCCATCTGCAGAATTCCCCCCGCCAACCTCTCGTGATGGTTCCTCCTCCTATACCGCCAAGTGGAGCCCCTGCAAATTAGATTATAGTGTCAACTTGGAGAAACAGTGTGGGGGTGAGCAGATTAATGGATAATATAAAAATATATGAGAGGAACGTCTTTGTGTTTGTAATGCGGCATTCAGACCTAACGCAAATTTAATCCACTCAACGAGCAAACGGCGTAGTTGTTAGAGCATAATCAAGTCCGACTACGGGTGTTTTTGTCCAAAAGCTGGAGCGCTGCTCCCTACTCCTCTCTCCTAAGTTTAGCAGCTCTTCGCCGGACAGCAAATTTTCAATCGCCCGCTTTGCCTGGCCTTCTCCACACAATGGTCTGAAGCCATTGGTGACGTACGGACAATCTCAACATTGACAGGCTATCACGACTCAGCGTCAAGCGAATGCCTTCGCGTCGCCGGCCCCGCCCCCGACAGGAAATCGCGGCTCTACGCATCTTTGCATTGACTTTGTATGTAAACTCACCGCCCCGAACGCTCGCTTTGCTTTTGGTCTGAAGGCACCATTAGAGCACCGACATTACAAAATTTTACCCATCATGTTACAATATTAATATTAGTAAGGCTTTGACCCCAAAATGCATATTCAGTTCATTTAAATTGCTTTTAAGGCCTTAACAAAAATTAGGGTCTGGTCCACGATTAAACAGCATTATTGATCAGAATTACGCTGGAATATATTTATATAAAATATTTATTTATTTAAATAATATGTCCTTGTTAGACCACTTGTCCCTCTCAAATTCAGACCTGAACTCACCATATATTTGACGCAGGGGTTGGGCACGAAACATGTCAATGAATGGAGCTTTCTTTTCTACCTGGGTCTTCTTGTACCACCATTTTAGATACCTAGAGGAAAACAAAAACAGCATTAAGTACACATTTCTTTACAGTCAGACGTGAAAGGATGCAAGTGTGAAAAGGAAATGAAGGCGGCTGAAAACAAGTGGGGAAATCAACAAATGTTCAGACACAAAGTCAGTTAAAACACAACTAAGCAAGATGTAACGGCAACATGCACCCTAACTACAGTCATGTGTGGGAAAGGCTAATGAAAGGATTAATACATTTTAAAATGACCATCACAAACATAAGCTTTTTCGACTTGCTTGTTGTGGACAATTTATACACAAACACACACACACACACACACACACGGAGGGAATTGTGCAACTGCATGAAGTAAGCACGTGTAAGATGAGGGGAATGAAGTCAAAGTGGCAGCTCTATTTTATCTGAGTCTATGTGTGTGCATGCATGTGACTTTGTGCAGCCCTTACTATCACTCCAGGGTTGGAGTGTAAAATATTAATTAGGCTATGTTACAAAAGGTTTCAAACAGCTCCCGGAGCCTGCGGTCAGAGGCTCAGAAGATCACAGTTAATGTAACAGTAATCTGTTTATGCTCTGAACTCTGATCTGAGACATGGTAGATTTTCTGCTAATATGCCGAATAAAGTATTAAGCTGCTCGGCTGAGGAGTTGTATTTCAGCAGGCTGCAGTGCTAATAATGCCCCTCGTTACATTTAGCCTGCGTCATATTAACTTTTAGTTGATAAACAGTAGCTTTTGTGCTTTTACCCCAGGTAAGGCTCCTGGTCCTTGAAGGGTCTCTAGAGGACCCAGGCAAAATGCAAAACAGATTAAGGACGCAATAAATGATCTCCTTGTCCCATTTCACAGAATGATCATAATATAGCTGAAATAGCTCAGAAATATGGCATTTGCCATGAAAAAACAATGTCTTTATGATGTCAGTGGATGTGGTCTTTATTTCAAATGAAGTGGCATTAATATACTGTAACCCTGGTCTAGCAATAGGTCCCTATAGTACTATATTAATATAGCTCGTCGACTCTACAGCATCTGCATCATTAAAAGTCAAAACAGGGAGGGACGTTGCTTTGTGCTAAGCATTATGGCCTTGTTTACACACTAAAATAATCAATATTTTCAGACACAAAGGGCATTCCACTTGTTGTGAGGATCCCATGCAACTGCAAAAATGCAGCGCCTCACTGTATTGCAAACAATAACTTCACAGGAAAGCTTAGTCCAGAGACACAACAATTGTCTGCCCATACAGCTCCACTCAGGAGGAGATAAAGCGTGTTATTTGAAGCCATGGCAGGTTACGCTAATGTCAGGGTCTTGACATTCTGCAGCTCAGCTGGAATGTAAACAGTGGTCCTCACCCTGATACGGCTCGGTGAATACAGGTAGTATGTAAATTTACAGTGAAGCAGATTTAGGTCTTAATGTAGTGACCGATGCAAAACAAATCAGATGTGATTTATAATGGCAGTTGAGTAGGGTACAGTTGACATGTCAGTGTGTTTGGGGGGTTTGTGGCTCAAACCGTAATTGTAATAGATTTTATTAATTTATTATTCCACAGTTATCTTGTTTGTTTAGGTACAGAATACTGTAAAAATAGATAATTTGCATATTTCAGTGCAGTTTATTTTCTAGCAGTGTGGGCGCATTTTCCAGCACAGTGGTTACTTGTACAGGCAAGCTTTTCACTTGTGGTACATTTTAGTATTATAGTTATTTTGAATCACTATCACGACCGATAATTAACAAATGTTTCCATGGTGATTAAGCCTACTGAGAGACATCCTGGATGAGAAATATGACAGAGCTTTGCTTTGGCCTTAGCTGAGACTGCATGTATGCTTGTTTTACAGCAACATTGCAACAGATTGAAGAAAAGTGAAGCAAGTTTGTGGTTTAAACTGTTTTCCGAGAACTTTCAGATCTCAGCGGAGGACTTTGTCAGGTTATACAGAAATAACATGCCTCACTGTTGTTTGCTCTCACCTATAAAAGGAACTTACATTTCATATTGATCTTAAACGAGGTATGTTAGTAAAGGTAAAGGCACATTATTACATTGCACTGTAGGTGTCTCATGGGGAAAAAGAATAACTACACCATTCATCGTCAACAAGAAATACATCAAGTCCAAATCACTGAAGAGCAGACCTGACGATGGGCAGACGGATGATGACTGTCACACCAGACTGACACACAGCAAAGCCACGCTCTCAGGATCAAAACGATCACTGAGAGAAAGTGTTACTGGCTGTGCACCCGACAGTCCACTAAAGCTGCAGAATGTACCGAGACCGGTCGTAAGACCACTTTTTGATGGTCTTGGTATCGTCTTGGACTCGACTGCATTTGTACTTGGTCTTGTCTCGGACATTGAGGACTCAGGATTTTATTTCAAGACCATAACTTTGGGAATATCAATAAATTGCTTTTGCATTGTCTGATTTATTTGTTAACATCCTTACTTTGATTGGATGTAAAAGTTATTGCTTCAAATGCAACCAATAACCCTAATTTAAAAAATGTTGTAACCATTAACAGCTGTGTTAAGCTATGGTAAGCATGGAAAAGGAGTGTTTAATAAAGACGCTTACGTTGATTTCAGCTCTTAGTGTTTGTATGTGGGTGTTTTTTATGGGAATGTGGATCTTTCAGATCAATTTGAGAAGCACCTATGATCTCCTTCCACATTTTATTGTGTGTCATGTAATGTGGGGAACTGGTCTTGGTCTTGACACGTTCTTGCCCTCCCCCGGTTTTGGTCTCAACTTGGTCTCAGCCCCCAAAAGTCTTGGTCTTGTCTCGGTAAACTCTGGTCTTGACTTGGTCTCGGTTTGGGCGGTCTTGACTACAACACTACTTTGCATCTTTGCAAGGTTGTTAGAAAAACAAATGCCACCGGTTAAATAGGTGTTGAGAGCTGTGCTGTATATAGTGCTGCGAACGTTTCGCGATCGTTCCCTCTGGCTGGATGAATATCACACATGATCCATGAACTACTGCAACTGGGGGCTCTCCACAGCATCACGCAACTTTCTAAATTCTTCCCTCCCACAGGATAAAGAAAGGTCAGGTCGCAAACACAGCCACAGCTGTTGTGTGAAGCTTAATTTTAGCAAAATGGTTACATATGAAATTATTATTATTATTATTATTATTATTATTACTACAAGACAAACATGCCTGATACTTTCACAGTCAGCCCCAGGCCTACATGCTTGCAGTGGTTAATGATTCAGTAGTAAGAATCAGTCTGCCCCCCTCCCCCGTCCCAGGGGGGAAAAAGTGAGCTCCCCGAAAGCTATGACATAGTTCACACACTGTTTAACGCTTTGTGAATGGTCTAATTTGCTGGTGAGACAATACCAAGGAAACACGAAGAACTATCCATCAACTGCACTTGTGGCAGACCATATTGCAAAAGGAACTTTCACTCCCTTAATCGACTGTTTAAAGGTGCTCCTCTTGTCTGTACACACAGACACAAAACAAATAAACACAGCGACACCTTTTTTTCTTTAGCCATTGCAGGGTTTCAATTCACACCTGTTCCTCCGTTCTGGCCACTCCAGATACTGTACCTTGGAAGCATGGGTTAAATGGTGTAGACTACAGGTTGCTATGAACTAATAACTGCAGGCATCAAAAGGAGAAAACCGGAGTGTTCAAAAAGTAAAAGAATAACATTTACTTTTGTTGAATCAATGTTTATTTTTCAATGCCAAATATCTGTTGGTTGAGAATTTCATCGATCACAGAGCAAATATTTGATGTCTGTATAACAAACGAGAAAACTGGGTGTGGACCTTGTCTCTCCTTTATCTGCATATCCTCGTAATGGCTGGAAATTCATTGAAAAGTGATATATAAACATAATCACTGTATGAATCAGCTCTTCACAGTCTACTGCATGTAAACAGGGTGCATCTGTATTGTTTGCACATTAAGAGGAGAGCCAGAGAGTGAACATCTCACCTGATTCCAAGGCCAACATGCTCCAAGACGTTGGACAGCGAGACATCTTTTGCTTGGAAGGGCTTTCTCTTCTCTTTGAACTCATGTGCCAGACAGATGCGCCAACCCTCCTTGGGCACTCTGTATCCCATGTCCTTGGAGACATACCTACTCATGAGGTCCGCTGAGGATTTCTCACCCCACTCTGCAGTCATTTTAGCAGGATGTCCAGCAATAGGGAGATGACAGTGAGTGTGAGCAGGAAAACTGATTACAAATAGGGAGTTGTCACCACCTTTTGTCAACAAAGGTAGTTCTTTGTGGGGGCAAAAACCACAGAGGAGGCAGCTACAGAGTGGATAAGTAACGCAAAGTCAGTATTAAGTAGTCATTCATGTGGGGTAAACCGGTTCTCAACTGGCTAGCTCTGAATTCCTGTAGGACAGGAACTGAGGGGTAAACAATTGTTCCTTCAGGTAGGAGGTGCTGCTACCATTATAAGGTTTTTACTGTCCACAAGAGCAGTTAGCCTCTAAGTTACATCTCAGGAAGTTCATATCCTTTGGGACTGTTTGCAGCAGTGTGGTTCACGATCCCCCTCTCGATTCCTGTTTTTTTAGAGCTAGCAGACTAGCCCCCCCTTTGCGCTGAGTCCGGACGTGGCTGCGTTGTCAGCAGCGGTGGCTGGATCAATGGATGGATGGATGACAGCTAACAGTTCAAGAGCAACAACAAGCATTGAGGTTGCCGATCTCAGTCATTTAGAGGGGATACCTGCAATGAGATCAAACGGGATAAAACGAGATCGTTAAAAAGTGGCGACATTTATCTGGCGTATATGTAAGAGGGCCGACATCGAGCAAGCATCTCAGTCACCGGTGGTTAACGTTAGCTGCAAAGCCGCAAACTGATCACATTAGACCACTTTGAACATTCATTGTGTAACTCTAGCTAAAACCACATTCACTGGAAAGACACGGGACAGCGGTTACGTTTACTTGCTAAACTATACACAAGAGAAAATAATAGATACATATTTATTAATACCGGAGTGATAGTGTCATCCTGCTGCTGCTGCTCCAAAGCGACCTCTGCCAAACCCCTGTAGCTGCTGCTAGCCCGGCGCTCAATATGGAAATTTTTAACATTTGTTACTGATTTTAAAAAAACGTTTAGCCCTCATCTATGTCTCTCAGGTAACAATGTATGTCAGGCTGCCTAATACCACCTGCTTTTACACAATTAGTAGATATAAAACCAAAGCAAAGCTACAAACCTAGCGACTTTAAGTAAAATAAGAGTAGCTAATTGTTGTTCGAGTTTAATGGCGTCAAATTCAGTAAACTGCCTGAATGTAAATGATGCCTTTAAAGCCTGACTCAGGGATAAAAAGTTGTCAATCTGCTGCTGCTGCTGCTGCTGCTGCGACCGTACCATTTGCAGTAAAGGGGGGGGGATTAAATTAATCCCATTTATTCATTTCCACTCTAGTTGGAAGCCGCCGTCGGCACATTTTGATAAGCACACAAGTTATAAAAGTTTGACAAAAGGGGCTACTACGTCAGTAGAGTACGTGGTGTTAACGTGCGTCAGTTTTTTTGTAAATATTAAACTTAACTCCTCCCTCCCTACCAGTTACCATGGCAACAGCCCACCTCTCGTTTGAGTGTGCTACGTTACGTCTTTCTAAATGGCCAGCCAAAAACTTTACCGAGATTCTTCTCTCACGCTTTATTCTTTAAAAACATATGTTTAATTAAGATTGCGATGCCTGCAGGACATTAAACAGAACATATACTAAAGGAAATTTTATTTTTTATGATATATGCTTTTATTCTTTAGAAGTTTTTTCATTCCCCTTGTTCGTGATTGGTCGTACAGCAGCAGATATGCTAAGTCACAAATACATTTTTTTGTTTACCTTTAGCTGTAATGCTAGCTAACTAAATAAGATATGCCTACTTCTGTTTTATTTGAGAAGTAAATTCATGTGCGCCTTTGGATAAGACGACGTAATTGTGTTGCTGCTGTATCGTCAAAAGCCAAGGTATGTGTAAGTTAAAACAGCAGCCATTAGCAGGCAGAACCAAACAAGTCAACTTCTGTCTTGAGCGGCCTGTAGCGGTATGTTTATGCAGAACTGTAACTTTAATTAGTATTATCTTGCAGGAGTAATGAAACAAAGTGTGTCGGTGCATTTTGTTCTGCGTGTTAGTAATCGGTTATTTAATGTAGTAACGTGGCACTGTGGTTTTCTAACGTTACAGATGATCGAGGTGGTGGCCTCCATGGCCCGAGGTCCCGTGTTTCTCGCCGGCGAGCTCATGGAGTGTCTCATAACATTCACCAACCCGATGTCTCACCTCTCCACATCTGCCAGCAGGTAACAGCTACGATTTAGCTCCTGACACCAGTTCTTCACCGATCATAGACCAGAACATAGACATGAAGATGCCACTTTCTGTCTCTGTAGTGTAACGTTACTATAAACATTGCCAAAACAAACAAACTATTTGAAAGGAAACACTTGAAGGAGGATATCTTGAATAAGCTAAGATTACCACACAGAACCATATATTAAATATAAGAAGAAGCCAAAGGCCTTAGTGTGCTCAAACAAGACTGGTACCTTACGACTGCCAATTGCCAAATAAATATTAAGGTATCCCTGAAACACAGTATTTATTTTATTTTTCTGTGATCTTAGTATTGTTGATTATGAAGTACAAAGATCTGAGGAATCCACTATTTGGGGAAAAGATCTGTCAAAGAATCCTGATATGCTTTAGTTGTCTGTATTGATATGTTATGCTGGCTTTTGTGGTGGCTAGACTGATTAAACTGTACATTTCATACCAGAACATTTCTGCTATGTATATGGGACCGTTTCAAATGTTTCCTTTTAGAATTTGTGCATCTGTACATCATTTGTTTTACACAATCAACTTGGTTGTTGTCTATGGCCTCTTACCATTTACTGATGCATCACACTTAAATCAATCAACCAATCACTCTGTAAATGTTCTTGCGTAACCCTTTTTTTCTGACTCAGTGAGATGCTGGCATGGGCCAGTGCTCAGATCCACTGCCAGTTTCATGCCAGTGAAAGCAGAGTGGCTCTACCGGCCCAGGGCAACAAACAGGATGTCCAGGCTGAGAGCGACACTGTGCTTATTCCAAGCAGAGGTTAGTGAGCGCAGGAAAAGATCTGCGATTAGCAGAAATGAAAATCACTGCTGTATAAACAGCGTGTTGAGGCTGAGCTGGAGGCCATTTGCTGCATGTCATCCCCTTTCTATTCCCTGCCTTTCCTGTCTCTCACAACTGTCCTGACAAATAAAGCAAAACAAAAGTACATTTACATGAAGTATTTATGTTTTTAGATAAACAAATCACAATACAACATGTCTTCAGACAAAAATGTAAGAGGTTATGGATATTATTAGCTTTGTTATAATAGCCTTATGTGTGATATGCCTCGAACCTCCTTAACACTAATCCTTTCTTCTACAGGAGAGCGAGGGCAGTGTGTGCTGGACACACCACCTAAGATATTATTTTGTGACCTGCGCCTGGACCCCGGGGAAAGCAAAACCTGTATGTGTGTACATATGTGAATGTAAAGTTTAGATCCATAAAAATTCAAAGTATAAGTGAAATCTACTCTTAATGTGTGGATAAAACTGTGACCTACTGAAACAACTTTAAAAAGGAAATGAAAACCACAGTGTTTGCTTGTCTAAATGACAACACCTTTACATTACAATGATTTTAAATGTTTCCTGTCTAGTATTGTTTCCCAAATGGCCATGCAACATTTATAAATAACATTTGTTTGTTTGAAACAGTCTGACACTCATTCTCCCACAGATTCATACAGTGAAATCGTGCCCATAGATGGTCCTCCTAGTTTCCGAGGTCAGGCGGTGAAGTACGTCTACAAACTGACCATCGGCTGCCAGAGAGTCAACTCTCCTATCAAACTACTTCGAGTTCCCTTCAGAGTCCTGGTTCTGCAAGGTTAGATGAATTTTCACTACTTAGTTTCAGTTGTGTTTATTTTTTAGCACTGCAAAGCTTCCGGTGTTAATGAAGTGTGTCAGTTTGAAACCACTAAAGTGGTAAAATGTTTATTTCTGCTTTAACATGATGAAGAACACAATGAGGAAAACGAGAGCAACAATCAGATAAATGCTGGAAAAATTGATGTGAATATTAAGTTTTCTTCTAGCCACTTAAGCAGGCAACACCCTAGAAATGTTTTTGTTGTTAGTGGAAGGAGACCAGTTTATTTTGTGATTTTCTCTTTGGACTGTGGATATAAAGACAGTTTAGTTAGTGTTTTTGCTTAGAAAATAGAAGTTCAAAAATTAGAGTCACGTTTTTGTGACGTCCTGTAGGAATGCCAGAGCCTCCATTTCCCCAGGATGAGGAGGTTTCCCCCTCTAACCCGTTCCTGGAGGAAGAGGAAGCGAGCCGCAGGGATGCTCGGCCTTTGGAGAGAGCACTGGACATGCTGATGGTCACCACCTCAAGACGCTGCCCCCGTGAGTTGCATTCTCTGTCTTTCTGGTCTTTGCAGCAGTTTAAAGCATAGGATTATCTCACTCTAGTTGCTTTTTTTTAAAACACAATGCAATTCTGCTTTTGTCAAAATTATTATTATTACAATTTTATTGTGTGAAATTGTACACTCTTCCATCCACATGAAGTTTATTGCAACAAATAAAACTGTATTTCCTCACAAGCTTAATTGTTGCATCCATGTCATCAATAGGTTTGCCTTTGTTAACCAATAGAGCAGCTAATTGAAGCTAGATTTGTCATGTAGACATATCATATGAACATGTACTCAAATGGATGACAAAAGTAAAAAAAAAAAAAAAAAAAAAGTAATTTTATACAGAAATGTAAACTACAGAAGTTAAGCAAATGCTCTATAACTCTTAAATAATACTAGTACTGTTGGACTAGTTTTACTGTTTTCTGGATTATAATTTCCACTCTTTTTTTAGTTGGAAGTCCACATTTGACCCGTGTTTCTTTGTTTTGTCCAGACATGTTTAATATCACCAATGTGCGTGGGAAAGTAGCAAAGTTCTGCATCTTCAAGACCGTTTACAGACTCGGGGAGGACATCATCGGCACATTCAACTTCTCAGAGGGAGACATTCCCTGCTTGCAGGTGTGTTTGTCTTTGTTGTTTTTGTCCAACATTAGTTTTTCCTCTTTAATCCAAGTGTAAATTATGACATCCTGTGTGTATGTGTGTGTGTTACTTTCCACAAGCCATAAAAGAACTTAACTGTCAAAAACAATGAACAGTACTCAGTGTCATGGCTGAGTTCTATGATGGCCACTGGAATTTGTGCAATATTTTTAGAGTTTATTATTATATATTATATTAACTGTGCAATATTTGTTTTGATACGTGGACTGTGCAATATCCTTTACTCCTGCTGATTCCAGTTTTTAACCATTTATGTGAATTTCTGTCAATTATTTATTATTACCCGCATGTCTTTTTATCTTATCTATGTACATTGAGGGGAGCTGCACTCAAATCTTGTTGTACTATGTTCAATGACAATAAAGCTTTCTGATTCTGTTTTCAGTATTCAGTGAGTCTTCAGAATGAGGAGGAGATCCAGCAGCAGTACCAGCGGCGTCCCGGACAGGCTGTCAGTGTGACTGGACACGGACGACACCTGGAGTCGTGCCTCCACACCGCCTCCAGCCACTTCTCTCTCCCCATCCCCCTCAACGTCACCCCGGGTTTCAGCACAGACATAGGTCAGTCAACAGAAGGTTTTTTCTGTCCTTTTGTCCTTTTATATGTTTTGGATTGCTTTGACGTGCTGGGCAGCTGTTAGAGTGTTAACAGAAATCATTCACACGTCTAATATGGAACAATTTACACACGCAAATATCAGAGGCAAATTTGTTCCGCATGTCCAACTTTAGATGAAGGTACCCTGTGCACTTTTTTACCACTAGTATACATACACATATTTTTAGATTCAATGTAACTTACACTACACAAGGATATCATTATCTCTGATGTCCATCCTGAATAAATGTTCATAAATCCACTTAGAAATCAGAGCAAAAATGATTCTTACATTACCAGAACTTGAATTTGAACAGATTTTTTTTTTTTCAGTTTCAAAGTAATCCAGGAACAGTCGAACATCCATGGGTACACTGCACACTGTAATTAACATTTTGTTAGACTTTAAAACCCCCGATTTTAGAACATTTCACATTAACATTAAAGTGACTCAAATTAGACCACTGACCCCCATTTGATAAGATTTTGTCCCAGGGTCCCCCATCTGAAAGGATTTCTTCTTTTAGATGTTATTCCACAAAGTGTATGAACCCTGTGACCATAATAGTCATACATTCACTCACTGTGTTAAATATGGATGGAATTATAACACAGATAAATTATTCGCCTTTTTGCTGGGGACCCCACTTTGAGAACCACTGATTTAGAGTGTCAAGCTCCATAATATGCAGGATAATGTCAGACTTGTTTATCACACATCTGCTTGTACAGTGATCCTGAGGTGGCGCCTGCACTTTGAATTCGTCACTGCCCGGGAGCCCATGGAACCGCCCACAGTTCTGCAGAACCAGTCAGAGGTCACAGTTTGGGCTGGGGCGGAGCATGTCGACGTGGATACCTTCAGCTGGGATCTGCCAATCAAAGTCCTGCCCACTAATCCGGCTTTGGCATCCTACATGTCCCACTTTACGGGGACCAACAGCATTAATATTTAACTGTTGTGCCTGTGTAAGATTGTGAACGTGAGGAATCAGGAGGAGAGGGAGAGACTTCTTTCCAGATAAGAGATGTTAACACAGAGGTGCACATTTCAGGAACAAAGGAGCGTTGTGTCTATTGTATATTCAGAGCCAGTGATGGATTCCATATGTAAAGTATGCAGCTGATGTTTTGACTTTTTCATATTAATTTTGATGCGCATCTAAATGCAGCTCCCTTTTTGAAAGATCTACAAACTATGAGCTCCTGAAGTGAAACTATCTCTGCGGTTGCTGTGCGTTTCTGTATTTGTGTAATTTTTGACGCACACTTGTTCTCATTTCAAACTGTTTATTATTCAATATATTTTTTACTGTTTAACCGTTTTTCTTTCAGCTTGAGCAAATGTTGTACTGAGATGTAAATACTACAAGAGAAAAATGAATTAAAAGTGTGATTTAAATTTGATAAATTACCCGTGAGGAAGTCATTCATTAATTCACAAAGTCATTTCTCAGGATTTTTATTTGGAGGGTAATTGAGTTACAGCAGAGAACAGGTCAAATTCAACAAGAATCCTTTTATATATTAATGTACGTATTTATTTGCTTATATTTACAAAAAGTCATTATTGGATTAGTTAAAGAAATTTGGCATTTTGCTGAATATAATCTTCCCAAATACATTGAAGAAAGAAGCCTCTAACTGTCTAGATGTGCAGGATGTTTAACATGAAAAACTCCCCAAACCACCTGTATAACAAACTGCGTACTATAATTAATATCAAACACATAATGGAAATGATGTTTTGTCTACAGAAGATTGATGCCCAAACGTGTTAACAGATTACACCATTTGATGCTCAAAAAGTTCTCTGCTGGAAAATACTGCAGTTTTCCTTAAATATAGTTTCACAGACAGATTTCACTCACATTTCCTTCATTGATTACTCAATCCAAAAAGTACAGATGCTGTTAAAGCTTTATATTCGTACAGTATGTGTATAAAATGGTTACTGATATTTAACTAGAGTGGGTACTGGTTTCACAGGCAAACAGACTGAACAGATAGTCGCTGGTCTGAGCGGGTTTCTACCCGTCGAGCTGTTGCTGCAGCTGAAGCGATCCGTGGCTGGGGTCCTTGATGTCCTCACCTGGGGAGCAGGGCAGGCGGGGGTCAGCTCTCTGGACCAGGACCACTTGGCAGGTCACTGGCTCCACCCGCACCTCACACCACGCAGGGAAATCCACCGGCCGATGCACCCTGGACAGTTGTTGAGGTAAAGGAGAAAAGAAGACGGTTTTCCTTGAACTCTCCGCTTCCTTCTTTGTAATGTGGACTGTAAACTCCCAACACAGTTTGACTCTTTTGCTGGTTCAGCAGTGCCAAAGTGATGTTTATGAAAATAAACAACCATCACCGGAGGTTGCAGGCTTTGGTGTTGATCTTACAAAACAGTCAAGTCTTGACTTTCAAGAAAAGGGCCTGAATAAAAGTGTACTAAATGTTCTCGAGCTCTTAATGCAAGTGGTGAAAAGTAACTATGTACATGTACTCAGGCGCTGTACTTAAGTAGAGTTTTGAGGTAATTGTACCATACATGAGTACTTCCATTTTAAGTTATTTTATACTCTTATACATTATAGTTACACTGCACATCAGGATTTTACATATAAGCATATGATCATCTTATATAATATTTTCTAAAATGTTAGTATAAAATGTGATATATTATTATAACAATGTATCAAATTGTTCCACTGCAATAACATTAAACTGCTGTTTACATCAGTAATAAAATAAAATGCATCATGACTTTACTTTGATACTTTTTGGTTCAATTTGCTATTGGTACCTAAAGTAAAACTTTGAATGCAGGACTTGCAAAAGACTCTTAGCTTAAAGTAAAAAAAGTAAAAAACCTGAATACAAATGTTGAAGACAACAATTTAGAGCCACCACTATGAAGTAACTTTAAGTACTTTGTTCAGTCTCCCTGAAGCTAGCTGCAGGACAGTAACTGTGGGCATCTGGACACCAAACCCCACAGGTTGTTTGTGTACTCACGTCTCGCAGCAACCGACGCCGACAGGGTGCAGACAGGTGCACTGCATACAAGCGTTGTCCATCCAGGTCTCACCCAGTGAGTACTGTCTCCCCTCGAACACACACAGTGCTGGAACAACACATGGCAGTAAAGAATGAACTCAGAAACATGCTGCTTTTCTTTCTTTTTAAAAAATAGTCCAGATGCTCTATGAGATTTTAAAGGATGGGATCTCACCTCTGGAGTTGAAGTGGCACTCCATGGGTGCAGCAGACCCACCACTGGTCAACAGAAGAAACCCTGCAGCTGCAAGCACCCAGTTTACCACGGCGAGTTCCATCTTCATCTGGTCTGGTCAGCCTCTGCTTCCTCGCCTCCCTTTGCTCCCTTATTTATACATCCCGAGGCTTTACGGCCGTGGCGTGGAGGTGTGGTCAGCACCGTCATGTGGCCCACAGGCCTGGCTGTAGAAGGTGTCGGCGGTGCCATCCATTGGGGAATGAGGAGGTGGTGGTTTGTGTGTGAAGAGAACACGGATCTTGTATCTTGGCGCTGTTTTGGCACTCCGGAGATCACCTCGCTGCGCTTCAGCGGGCATGAACCACTAAAATGATAGAAACAATGACACATCCATGTGGTGACTAAGAGAGGGAAGATTAGGAGAGAGGTTTGATGGAGGGCAGGGAGAGAGAGAGGTGGCGTCCAAGGAGAGGAGGAGGAGGAGAGGGGAGAGAAAGAGGGATGGGATGGAATTATCAAATATGATTCATCACCATTGAACCTCTCATTTACTTTTGTCGCCCAGGTCGCTGTCCAGAAACTGGAGATGTGAGTAACACATACTGATCGAATGAATAAATCCAATTAAGTCACTTCAAATACTCAAAGGGATGTAAATGAGTGGAGAAACATCATAAGCAGATGCTTCCATAAAAGGAGTCACTGCATGGTTTGATGAAAATAATATAAATCAAATGCTACGACCCCAGTTGAACACCTATAGCAGATGGATTGTACGAATCTATGACCAGGAGCACTGAATCTGCTCTGACGGCTCATGGTGAGCCAGCCTGAAGTGTCTCAGTATGGAGCCTGCAGAACAGCTTCAGTGCTCCTTGCCAAGACTGTGGAACTGTTGGATGGATGAACATCAGTGACAGACAGACAGACAGACAGACAGATAGACAGACAGACAGACAGATATATAGATAGATAGATAGATAGATAGATAAACACAGCCAAACCTAACAAAAGGACATGTAACATCAGAGACATCACTAAATAGATTTGAAAATGAAAGTTTATATTGTTTCATTTGGCTATATAGTGATGGTGGGTGTAGAGCATGGTCTTACACGTTGGTCCAGACTCTTCATAAGTGTGAAACTGGGTTGACATCTGGTGACTGTAATGGCCATAGCATTTTATTCACATCACTTTCATACTCACTAAATTATTCAGTTAGCCCTGGTGCACAGAAGCATCTGCGTTTGATGTTTCGCCACTCTTTAATTTATGTTTTGATATGAGACATTGCTGAAAGCTCTTGGACCTTGTGATAAGAACTTTTTGTGAAATTTATTCTTAAAAAAATAGTTGAACATTTTGCAAAATAAGCTCATTCACCTTCATGCCCAGAAGTAGATAATAAGATCAATAAACTCTTGTGTTTGTACAGTAGATATGACACTGGAGCTAGCTGCCAGTTAGCTTAGCTTAGCACAAACTGGACTGGAAACAGGAGTAGACAGCTAGCCCTGCTCTGTGCAAAGCTAGAAAAATATGCCTTCCAGCATCTCTCTACAGCTCATTTATTAAAATATCATATCTCTTTTGGTTAATTCAGCCAAAAACCAAAGTGTAAAAACCACAGTTTGCCTATTTGCGGGGCGTCCCGTGCTGGACTACTTCTACGCTACACTATGGGCGGGACAACATAGTGGAGTCTCCGTTGATTGCTTGGCAGCTCAGAGCCCAGAAACCGTCTGCCACATTACCTCCGTATTGCTTTTACAAACCCTTAATAACTTTTCTTTTAAAAGATCTTTTGATTTACTTCTGATCAAACTGTGTAATAGTGACCCTTTCTCTAAATTACCCTTTTTTTTTCTTTGCAATTAAGCCAATACTGTGGCTGATAATATTGATTCCCTGACATCAGTTGGTCTAAAGAGGTTAAATATATAATATATATAGTTTAATAGATCTTTACACATTTCTTCTTCCCTGACACTCCGCATGTCCATTAGTCCTTTGGGATTGGATGGGACCCCATGAAGTCACAGACTGGAGTTAATGGCATCATTAATATGAGGTAGACAGGGTCAGAGGTTACAGCAGGTCCCTGCAGCAGCAATACATATAAGTGTATGTGTACAGACTGTTGTGTGTGAACATATTGTATATGTGTGTGTACATAATTTGGCCAAGAATATACAGTAAACCCTTGATTTCAGTATCAGCCCCAAAAAGCCTCTAGCTCTAGCCTGTACATAAAAAAAGTAAAGTCAAATTTATGAAATGTGATCCGACCTGACAATGCAGCGTAGTATCTCTGCCTCGGCCAACAACACATTAGCTCATCTTCTTCCAGTTGTTTGCTATCTGCAGTCTAAGGTGCGAGTTCATGGGGAAAATTCTCTCACAGGAGGCCCCGGGGCCTCATAACATGGTGTTTTACGGGCCTTTTCTCTGGTAGAGTGTTGATAGGTCTCCCTCATCAGTCAGGAGTGCTTCTTCATTCAGATGACTCACAGTTGCCTCTCTCAAGCTGTACCTTGTTTTTTATGAAGACGTGTTGCAGTTCCAATACTGTTGTCATAAATACAATCATTATACAGACATGTTACTGATATTATTCAGATGCTATTTCAGAGGAGGGAACGTGTTTTAATGGCAGATGTTCTTCCATAAGTTCAACTCGGGTGGTGCTGACCTCTTGTATGTGTCCCTTACAATCCGCTGACGAGGAGTTCACACCCGGATTTGACAACCAGTTGTCGTCAGCATTGATGAAAAGGGAGGACCTCACCAAAACAAAAGATGAGGATTTTCCTGTCACACGCCTGTTGTCCTTCACGGATATGCACTTCATTGGTGGCAAGTGCACTTTTATTGGGGAGAACTTTCTGTTTGAAAGTTCGAAGGGCTGTCATCATGTTTGGTATCTTTTATCTTGAATAAGAGGACTGCTGTTTGTTGGGACTTCTTAATAGTAAATCTTCCAACTTAACAAACTGAACCCTAAGAGGCTATTAAAGTCATTCTGTAAAAATGTTACAGAATGTATTTGCTTTGACATAATTAATTTACATGTTTCTGTGTGTTCATTGCAGCAAAGAATGAATCACAAATAAACATACAATGCAATTTTCAAGAGCACGCCTAACTATAGTTTCACATTACCTTAAATGTTGTGCATCATTTTATCCACACTGTCTTTCTTTCATTTTAGTAGAGAAAGGGTATTGTATCTCTCTGATACCATAAACATATATGATTTGTTATTAGTAGAAGTATTAATTGCCCATTAATAAATTGCAGAATACAGAAAGTCCCATCTGATTTGGACCTATAAAACACCAAATGTACAGCTGCAGCAAAAACAATGTTGCTTTGCAAACATCATATGCGAGGGCTCTAACAACATCACCACAAAATAAAGAAATAAAATTAAAAAAAAAACAATAAATTATGTGAACTCTAACAGGTTTTATATATGTAATGTTGCTATCCTTACTATTATATATACATATATATATATATATTATTGTTGTAATGTTTATACAACTACATTACTTCACAAGAATTGTAAACAATTATTTACCCCATGAATGTATGGACAAAATCAATATGGATATAGAAAAGTTATAAACTGTGAAATAGAAAGATCAATTTTACTTTATAAACTTGGAAAAATAAACAGTTCTTACCTCAGAAGGACTCATAATAGACTCCAGCAAATATATCTAGCAGTGGTGAGAGAAAACCTTTTACATTAGAGCATAAATTACCTCTGCATCATCATCATTAACACAGGACCTCAAGGTCAGCTTACTAGATTTTTCCAGGACTTTAAAAAGTATCTCATGGTCTTCACAAGCAGATTGATCTTTTGACATGGAAGCTCAGTAGTTGATTTCATACTGTCAAAGCCCCTTGATCTCCATTAAAACCAGCAAGCAAACTCAATCTGCCAGTGTTTTGCACTTCTTTTGGCATTGTTTACACACCTGAAAATTCTGGCAAAACTTCAGCAGATTCATCATTGACCACATTTACAGAGATTTTGCACTGATGTGGGAGAATGTGGTATTTTGCTTTTATAAAAGTCAAAGAAAAGAAAATAAGTAATTTATAATAAATGTATTAATTATATAGTATATAACAATATAGACCACTTCTGGCAAAATTATTTCTCTATATATTTGTATTCTGTTCTGTATATAAAGATTTAAAAAACAAAAAAACTCAATATGCCAAAGAAGACTGTGTGATACTGTTAAAAGCCCCAGGGGAAAAAACAGTAAGTGACCCTTGATTAGGGATTGTTTCATCAAATGGGCAAAAATGTTCTACAATTAACATTTGTTATGGCTCTGGCAACAGTCCACAAAATACATTAAGAACAGGATAAACATTTTTTAAATAGCTATATTAAATCTAAGGTCACGTTACCACAAATATAGTATTCCTATTAGTGCAAAACATGCATATACTATATTATTGTCATATAGGCCTATAGTAATATTTCTAATTGCCAGAATAAATTTTAGTCAGCATGACACTCTGGTTAGACTGTGCATCTAATCATGAATATATAAAGTTTACTTTTAACAAAGAGTATTCTCAATTTAAGTGCCTTGCTTTTAACAAGCATGCTGTAAACCCCGCCTCTTTTCCACTTCCTGCTTGGTCCCATCAGGCTCGAAAAATCAAAACACGATACAACGATCACCTTCTCACTTTCGTCAATCCTATCGCATCGAGGATCGACTGCTTTGGCCTGGCTGTAGATTTGGCTGATGCTGTGTTGTTGTCTAGCTACGAGAAACATAAAATCAAGCCCGGTGAGACAGCCGTTGAAATAATGTCTTTACCGTGAACACAGGCACTCAAAGTTATCTCTTTAAACGTATATACAGAGTGATAGTGTGATCTAGCTAGCAGTGCGTGCCGTAGTTTAAACCGGGTCCCGAGGAGGTGTTGTTGTTCCGAGCCGAGGCCTTGTCGCAGAAAGTGTCACATAACCGTCCGGGATTTCATGTTGAAGCCGTCAGGTTTTTGGTTAGACTTTAGTGTTTCCCCGTCGGAAGATGGACACTGATAAATTCAACTATGTCTACAGCTGTGACTTGGACATCAACGTTCAACTTAAGATGTAAGTTTTGTACTTGGTGCGTGGTTGGTGGTGAAGCGCTGCAACTTGACTAATCTATCTTGTGACTTGACAGGATGCTGGCTGTGTTTGCTGTGTGTGTTTGTTTTTCTGACTAAACTTTAACCTGTGTCCCAACAGACTGTTTATCAATCAGATCTTCATCAAACACTCATATAAATGGCACAGAGTCCTGTGTTAACATTTGTTTGGAGATTTAGTGTTGTCAAACAGAAAATGAATAGCCACCAATCATCGATTAAGCCAAAATATACAGATTTTACTACTTCTTTATGACTTACTGTAACGTTATATGGCTGCAAATTCAACATTTGAGCTGACAAAACAAGTAGGCCTAAGTTACGTTGAAGCTGTCATTTTTAGTCCCCCTCTTGATGGACATTGGATGGACAAACTGATCAATCAATCAATGAAGAGAATAATCTACAATTTTTTTTAGAAGAAAAGTTTTTTTTTGAAGGTGTGTGCAAAAAATGTTTTCCATTTTTATTTCCTAGCTATCAAAATTGGACTTCATTTCTAAAGATTGTCACTAAAATTAACAAATCCAATTAATTGATTAATAGACCTTCTCTACTTAGTAATTAAAACATTTGTCAATAAAATACATTTTGCTAGGTTGCTGTATTTCTGATGAATTGTGATGCTTATGTTATTGTCTTTTTTTGTGGAGACAAGGACAGAGTTCCTGCCCCATTGGGACAATAAAGTTACTAAACTGAGTCCAGTCATTTAACCGATGTGGAGTAACATTTCATCACCATAGTTTGTTGTAGGATGTTGACTTTTTTCACCATGACTCAGGGAGTCTGTTGTTGGTCAGGACTCATGACTATCTATTAAAATCAAGTGCACAGCTCATGAGTCAAATTAATTAAGCGGCTGTGTCCATCTTTTTTCTCCAGTCTCTCATTTGACTCACAGGAAGTGTCCATTTTAATTAAATAAACATATTAATCAGCTTATCTCAGGCACTACTCAGACTAATTGTTTTCTCTACTTGCTAGTGTTTTCTAACAAAACAAAAGGAAAAGAACAAATAGATCAGAACTTGTAAAAACACTTCCACTGTATCATGATCATCATAAATTAAGGAATCTAACGAAATATGTTTTTATTTGTTACATATTAGTGAGTGAAACAGTGATAAACAGGAAAAAAAGAAATCCCAAAACGCATGATGCCATTTTAAATTGTTATTGTCACCTTATTCTCTATCATCACAGGTGCTCGTCTAAAATAGTTTGGAAAATGAAATGGAAAAACACAAACCTTCTGAAGAAAAAGTTTAGAAATGTTGACTTAGTTATGAGCGGAAACGTTAGAGCAATCTTGATAAAATCAGCAAACATACTTGTTTGTCACCTTCCTACCATGTTTCTTCTCTCCTCTGCCAGAGGCAGCTTAGAGGGGAAGCGAGAGCAGAAGAGCTACAAGGCCTTGCTGGAAGACCCGATGCTGCGGTTCTCTGGCCTCTACCAAGAGAACTGCTCGGACCTCTACGTCACATGTCAGGTGTTTGCTGAAGGAAAACCCCTTGCCCTACCCGTTCGCACCTCGTACAAAGCGTTCAGCACACGTTGGAAGTGAGTATCAATCTGTCTCTCTTTTTGTGTTCTTAGTATATCTGAAGTATTGCACTGATAACTGGCTTTTAATAAAAACTGGGTATCAGCCATTTTTTCAGGTATGTGAAAATTTGGTGAAACCTGAAAATTAAATAAATATTAATATAATAAAAATAAAATCAATTTTCTCTGCATATTTTGTTTTGTAATTGAATTGCTGTTTTTGTTCTTCTGTCAGTTAAGTCTCAATTTGAAAGTCATAATGCATCAAAGAATTAATTAAGTCTGACGCTGTTTGCTGGTTCTGTCCTGTCTTTATACTTTTTGTACAACCAACGGATGCAGAAAATGCCCCCAAAGTACATAAACACCTTCCTGTTGTTATTATTAGGTGAACACTGGTTATCAAAAACCAACCAAAAAAGTCTACTTTCTCACACACATGCCCTGTATTTCTCACTCTTTGATGCTAAACAGGCACAAAACTTACTCCAATAACTGATTATTTTTCCTGTAGCTTCAAAAAAAATAATCTTATAATCTTTTTTTCTCTCTCTCTCCTACTGTCCTCTGCAGCTGGAATGAGTGGCTGCGGCTGCCAGTCAAGTATCCAGACCTTCCCCAAAGTGCCCAGGTTGCTCTCACAGTGTGGGACATCTATGGGCCCGGCAGAGCCGTCCCAGTCGGGGGAACCACTGTCACCCTGTTTGGCAAATATGGGTGAGTCAAACCTTCTGGGCTGTTTTTGTCACTGATAGAATATAACAGTCTACTCAGAAAGTCCTGTGTTTTGCTACAAAAACGAAAATAACACTGATGTGTTGTCCTCCTCTAGTATGTTCCGGCAAGGGATGCATGACCTGAAGGTTTGGCCGGGTGTGGAGGGGGATGGAGGGGAGCCTACCACCACACCAGGACGCACCAGCAGCAGCCTGACAGAGGACCAGATGGGCAGACTGGCCAAGGTACAACGGTGTGTGTGTGTGGGTGTGTGTGTGGGTGTGTGTGGGTGTGTGTGGACAGGAGATCAGGGCTGAGGACTGGAGAGAGAGGAATTGTATCGGTGTAGGATGGAAGAACAACAGGGAAGGGACTGATCGGCTGACAGAAAGGGTGGAGGGTGAACGGGAAACTGTGTGCGTGTGTTGGAAAAAGACAGAAACCCTCCGATACGTGTCTAAACCACCATCTGTTCCAGGGCCTTGACCTGGAGGTACTCAGTGATGTGAGTACAAGTAGAGCAGAATGTGCGTTTGTGTACAGGACGTGTGTGAAGAAGGCCTTGGTCCAAACGTATTTGATAATAAATTTAAACCTGCCGCTTGACTGAGGAGTACCACAGTAGGACAATTCAGACTGTGTCAGGGAAGTTATGAATACTTCATCGGTTAAATCCCTGAACACTTTGCATTGTTCTACCTGGGAAACCCATTCAGTGCGTTTACAAATCCATTTTGACCCAGGTTTTGGTGTGAACACCTGTCTGTGAAGGTGTACGGCTGCGTTCTTGAAAACATCACACACGTTGGTTTTTAAGTTTTCTGCTGTTGTTGCCATCTGTTAGTTTGTTCTGTGTATGCATGTGTTTCTTGTTTATGTGGACGCAAGAAAATTATGTTTGTCAACTTGTTGCAGCTTTTTTTTAGGGAAAGCATTTCATTTCAATACCATCTGATCGGATTGGCTTGTTTTTTTAATTATTTAATTCCTCAGACAGACTCATTGATTCCTACATTTGTTTATTAATCCTGAGTGCAGTTGACTTAATCATGTCTAGGCTGCTACCAGTTCATATGTTGTTTTAAAGAGTACTAATTCTAACCAGCTGAGCTGCAGTTCATGGCCAAAAGTGTGCTTACATTCCCAACACCCACACTGACTGATGAGTGGGTTGGCTGCTGAGTGAGTGACCGGAGATGCTGGATTGGCTGCTGGCACTGGATTTGTGCATGACTGGTTGAGCTGTTTTTACATCAGCCACCATGCTGTGACCAGATCAACTGCAACAGAACTTCAACCTCTAGGCTTTTTTTGTATTTTGGTAAACTCTTTTTTTTTTTATTTTTCTCGTTTCCCTGCTCTCTTTCTTCCTCCCGTCTTCCTCCTAATCTCTCTCTCCATCTAGCTGACAAAGGCCCATCGACAGGGCCACATGGTGAAGGTCGACTGGCTGGACCGTCTGACCTTCAGAGAGATTGAGATGATCAACGAGGTGAGTTGGTTTACCTGGACTGTGTTTTAAAACAGCACTTTTTGGTCCCTCTAGTGGAGAAGCCCACTTCGGTCCAGACTGAAAGATCTGAACATAAGAACCGACATTCATGTTCCCCAGAGGATGAATTCTGATAACTTTGGAAAACCCTTATTTTTTCATTTAGTTTAAATTTGTCCAATACTTTGGTTTATGACCAAATACCTGTGAAACTATTGAAATTCCCATCAGCCTCAGCTGTACTTTGTCTTTTGTGCTATTTAGCAAATTTTAGAATGCTAACACGCTAAACTTGCAAAGAAAATTTCGGCACACTTTCTAACTAGTCAGTGTGAAAAACCTTTGACCTACTTGTCCCCCTCCAACGCACCGGTCTCTCGTTATAGAGGTGCAAAGTAATTAACTGTTCTGAACACTCTAAACTTAAAAGGTAAATATTATACCTACTAAACATCAGCATGTTAGCTTTGTCATTGTAAGATTGTTAGCATGTTGACGCTAACATTTAGCTCACAGCCCCGCTGTGTGTAAGTAGGTAAGTAAGTATCCTCACAGAGCCACTAACATGGGTGGAGACTCTTAGCCTTGTTACATGTTATAAACACACCAGATCTACACACTATATGCACATGTCATTTGCAATTTTTTATAAAAGTCTTTTACTATTTGTTGTCTTTGAGTTTAATCTAAAAGCTTTCTTCATGTATGTTTCTGCAGAGTGAGAAACGCAGCTCTAACTTCATGTACCTCATGGTGGAGTTTCCCCGTGTCAAAACCAATGACAAGGAATACAGTATTGTCTATTATGAAAAGGTATTTACATATGTATAAAGACACAACGAGATTTAACATGTAAGATCCATTAAGCAGCCAGCTGTGTGTATTATAACACTGGAAACGGTGGAGCTGATTGGTGTATTTCACTTTGTCCCCTCTCAGGACGGAGATGACACGTCACCTGTTCTTACCAGCTGCGACATCGTCAAAGTTCCTGACCCACAGATGGGGATGGTGAGCGGACACACACTCGCTACAACAACACACTTACATTGTAGAAAAAAGTCGCATTTTACGATTCACGGTCTCTCTGCAGGAGAACCTGGTCGAGAGCAAGCATCACAAACTGGCCCGTAGCCTCCGCAGTGGGCCCTCAGATCACGACCTGAAGCCCAACGCTGCCACACGCGACCAGCTTAATGTAAGTAACCATCTCTAATCAAATCAAACAGTAATTCAGTGAGCAAGTTTATTTATATAGCATTTTTCAAGAGCAAATGTCACACAGTGCTTCATGATAATACCGATATAAAATTCAGAGAAGAGAAGTAAAAACATACAAACAAAAAAATAAAGATATATAAAAAAACTACACAAAGACAAGTCTCAAGCTGCTTCAGCAGATCCAAAGTTTCTCTTAGTTTAAGTCAGGAGCAACGGCAAACCCCAGTCAGAGGACCTCAAAGACCTACTGTTGATGTAAAGTTACAGTAGTTCTCTAATGTAGAGTGATCCCAAGTCAGTAGGAGACTATATATTGCATTGATGTTCCAAAAACTTGCCCTTAGCTGTTGTGGCATTGCTTTTGTGTGATGACTGGGAATTTTACAGATGCTTTGAATGCAACTCAGCGAAGGACCAGAACAAACTGTTTTAACATACACAGATATAAATAGTTGAGGATTGTTTCTGTGGGTGTTCAAGGCATTATAACTTTCAGATAAAGATGGTATTTATTAAAACACATACAGCTTTAGTCTCTGCTGTTCTCCCCATGCTTGTCAAAGTGCCTCGATAGCCTTTATTTTCAGTAGATTATCCTCAAAGTCAGATATTTAGTAAACGCTTCAAATGTTTGGGATGCCTTGGTATGTCATCACCATGTCTGCTTTTGTAGATTGACTTGATATCTGTGTGTGTCTGTATGCACCAACAGATCATTGTGAGCTATCCTCCAACCAAGCAGCTCAGCTCTGAAGAACAGGACCTGGTGTGGAAGTTCAGATACTACCTCACCACGCAGGAGAAGGTGGGTGTGTTTGTTCTGCCCCCATACCCACTCAGGTTTCTGTCTCAGTCCTCACAGATTCAAACACTGTTTCTCTCCTAGTGCCTGTGGATACTATCTTTCACGTGTTCACGGCTTTCTCTTCCTCCTCTCACCACAGGCCCTGACAAAGTTCCTCAAGTGTGTGAACTGGGATCTGCCCCAGGAGGCCAAGCAGGCTCTGGAGCTGCTGGGCAAGTGGAGGCCGATGGATGTGGAGGACTCCCTGGAGCTGCTGTCATCCCAGTTCACCAACCCCACGGTCAGACGCTACGCTGTGGCCCGCTTGCAGCAGGCAGATGATGAGGTCGGCGTAGTAGGATGGGCGGGTATACTTGTGTTGGATGCATGATAGTGACTCTGTATTAAACTTGTAGAAATGTTGTGAGACAAAGCTTTATTCCAAAGTTCATCATCCATCAATAAGAAAAAAGTATACTTATCACAGAAAGTTGAAGACTTTTTAGATCAATTGATTATACTTTGACAGAAAAGAACATTAAATGATAAACCTGAGCTTTAATTCCAAAATATGAAGTACTTTAGAAAGAAACTCTTGTTGTACCACAAGCATAACTATCCCCGTCTCATCTCTGCAGGACCTGCTGATGTATCTTCTCCAGCTGGTCCAGGCGCTCAAGTATGAGAACTTCAGCGATATTCAGGGAGGCCTGGAGCCGGGCAGCAAGAGAGACAGCCAGGGACTTTCAGATGACTCCACACTGGACAGGTCAGTACTTGGATGAGAGGTTAGAACAGCTACCCCGGCTCTAAATACGTCAACACCACTAGCAGCTTTGACAGAAGCGAGGCACATGTGGAGGTTTTCCTGTGGTCAGCTGATGAGTTGTTTTTTTCTTGTTTTGTTTTTTTACGGCCTAGGTCTAAATTTATCTCAAAAATTCTAACTGCTTGGGCGAGTACTTGCTGCTTTGCCGAATTTGATTATTTGTCTTTCAGAAGCCGTAATGAACTCTTAGGGTGTTGTGATTTTACTGGCGTAGCTCCGTACAGCTCTGGCCAGAACCTCGGGCTGTCAGCTGGATGTAGAGCACTGACTAAACCTCACAGACTGAAACAGTCTACACTGAACACACCATCTCATCAGTTTAAGTAAAAGTTTGTTCAAGTTTGTAACTGCCATGTTCTCAGACTGTTTACCATTTAGTTTTCTCTGTCTGCAGTTCCCAGATCCTGTCTTGCACATCTGGACCTCCCACTGCCGCACAGAAAGGCAAGGACGGAGCCGACAGCGAGAATCTAGAGGTATGAAAGTCAAAATATCCCTGAAAAGAAAACAAGAGAAGCACAGAAACTGTCTCATAGGAGAATCCAGTTTTAATCAGAATTAATCCTCCCACATGACACATGGACAAACACCAGTTGATGAAGCAACAGGAAGTTAGAAACATAATATTGTGCCAGAAAATTTCAAATGTATTCCACAGAAGACGCAGGGCTAAAGAGCTGGGGAAAAAAACCCAATCTAATTGTTTCAGCCCGGCATTGATGTGTCATTGTGTCTGTGTCTCTTTGTAGCAAGACTTGTGCACATTTCTCATTTCTCGTGCCTGCAAGAACTCTACACTTGCCAACTATTTGTATTGGTGAGTACAAGTTCAAAGCAGCTTAGTTTCTTATTACTGAAAATGTCTTTGTGTTTATATTTTTATTTACTTTTATTCAAAAGGTGAGACTTTAAGTTCATTACACATGAGGTGAAACATTTCAAGCCTTTTTGTTGTTGTTGTTGTTGTTGTTGTTGTTTTAACCTAGATGATTACTGTTTACAGCTCAGGGAAACTCCAGTATCTCAAAATATATTTGAATTTTAGATTGGTGCTCACAATGAACTTTATGCCTATATTGAAATTCTTTGAGATGCACCTGTACATCTGTCAACGAAACCCGTGTGTCTTTTTAAGGTATGTGATTGTGGAGTGTGAGGATCAGGACACCCAGCAGAGAGATCCCAAGACCCACGAGATGTACCTGAATGTCATGAGGAGGTTCAGTCAGGCGTTACTCAAGGTCAGAACTCCGAACAAAACATTGTAGTACATACATTTGGGGGCGGGGGGGGAGTAACTGATGTTCATTGGTGAGTATTTCAGTATAACAAATAGACCATTATATTATCATGTATGTTGCCATAGTCCCATCTACAAATCTCTAAATGGCTTAGCACCAAAATGATAGCACTTTAAGTACCTTTTTGTTTAAAATATACTACATGAATAAATTTAATTAGAAATACTTCCCTGATAATTTCTAATCCAAAGTGAGTTTTAGTGTAAGAGCAGATTGTGTGCCACATTTTTTTATTTTGCGGTATCCATACAAAATCTTAAGTGGTAAGAAATAATCCTGCACATACAGTAACTCCTTAACTGTCACTTTAGTGTGTATATGAATTACCTAGTCAAATTTAGCGGTGCCGGTAGGTGGATTTTGTTAGTCAGACAGAGCCAGGCTAGTTGCTTCTCCATTTCCAGTGTTTGTGCTAAGCTAAGCTAACCATCTGCCGGCTGTAGCTTCATATTTACCATACAGCCACAAGAGTGGTATCATTCCTCTCATCTAACTCTCCACCAGAAAGCTTATAAGCAAAACTATTATGTAATAATCTTTTTCACTCTGATACGTCTGTTCTGCAGCAAACAGCATACTATATATGCAGTTAGTCCTTTGACTTTAATGCACACACTTCCTCTTCCCTCCAGGGTGATAAATGTGTGAGAGTGATGCGATCGCTGTTGGCCGCCCAGCAGACGTTTGTAGACAGACTGGTGCAGCTGATGAAAGCTGTGCAGAGGGAGAGTGGAAAT
Source organism: Micropterus dolomieu (assembly GCF_021292245.1). Taxonomy (NCBI): domain Eukaryota; kingdom Metazoa; phylum Chordata; class Actinopteri; order Centrarchiformes; family Centrarchidae; genus Micropterus; species Micropterus dolomieu. The sequence continues at coordinate 23,054,933 of NC_060161.1, read as the reverse complement.
CGCAAGAAGAAGGTAACAGAAGACCTGCACATGGAGTTGTAGTTGTAGCTGTATGTGTTTCTACATTTTATTGTGCAAATATTTCAAAAACATGCTTTCATTACAGGTTATTTTGTGCAGATTTGTTATTGAAATCATTCTGAATTTATTCAGTTTTCCGCTACAATAACACATGATAGAATAAAAATCTCTGGGCCCTCACATGGACACTCTCTTTGTCATTCACATATGCACTCAGTCTCCGGTGATTGCTTTTAACTGTATCAACACATGAACACACTGCTCCTGCTGAGTTGCGTTAACAGCGGCGTCCCTCCCCGTGTGTCTACAGACGGAGCGGCTGCAGGCTCTGCTGGCTGACAACGAGAAAGTGAATCTGTCAGAGATCGAGCCGATTCCTCTTCCTCTGGAGCCTCAGATCAGGATCAGAGGCATCGTCCCTGAGACAGCCACACTCTTCAAGGTACAGAAAATGTAACTTTCATTTGCTTTGTCTTGACTAAAACCAGTATCTAGTACTAGTATCTGTATTGTTCATGAGTCTCGTGTGTGTCAGAGCGCTCTGATGCCAGCCAAGCTGATCTTCAAGGCTGAGGATGGAGCTATGTACCCAGTTATCTTCAAACACGGAGACGACCTAAGACAGGATCAGCTCATCCTTCAGATCATCTCGCTCATGGACAAAGTAAGAATACTCTGTTATGTTCTGTTTGCAGGTTTAATGAGGATAAAGGAATGTATTTGGTGGTGATTTTAGTTTAATTTGATCAGACTTACAGGCACTTGAGCCAGTAGTTACTGGCTTTTCTTTTCTACTGTAAAAAGTTCATGATAATGATGTTGATCATGCAGGTACAGTACTGTGTTCTTTGGATCCATGAATTGGAGAATAATGACCCATAAAATACAGTTGTTGCTTACCTAGCTCTTTTTACAATTGATTGATCAGTTATAAAAAGACAATTGATTGAAAACATCTGGGTTGTGTTTTGGGGCCTATAGCTGTTGAGGAAAGAGAACTTGGACCTGAAGTTGACACCTTACAAAGTATTAGCCACCAGCACCAAGCACGGTAAGAAGACATGAGCACCCGTCACTCTCTGGTAGAAAATAGGCTGCTATTGAAACTGATTAAATACAGTATTACTTTATTTGCTAGTCCCATTGAAACAAAGAATCTCTTTGTGAAGGAAGCACATTTAGTTACTGAAAGAACAAAGAAAATACATAAAAAAAAAAAGCAGAAAAGTGTTTGAAAGTATGTAAAATGTGTTTCACTACCCAATTATCTTCCAGCCTAACCAAAGAAAATTTTTCATTCTTCTCCCAGGTTTCATGCAGTTTGTTCAGTCTGTTCCTGTTGCTGAAGTCCTCGCTACTGAAGGCAACATCCAGGTGAGCGGAGTTGTAGGGACACTGCTGACAAACAACGTGACTTGTCCTTTTAATTATGTGATTTCTTTTGACAGAGCTTCTTCAGGAAGCATGCACCGAGTGAAAAGGGTCCCTACGGCATCAGCTCTGAGGTGATGGACACCTACGTGAAGAGCTGCGGTGAGTTACTTTGTGTCTGTTTCAACAGGTTAATCTGTTACTTTACCTGCAGAAAACAGGTGGTGTTCCCAGTGGTTTAATCAATCTCAAGTCTCTCTTACTGCGTCCTTCCAGCTGGTTACTGTGTCATCACGTACATCCTCGGAGTTGGAGACAGACACTTGGACAATCTGCTGCTGACAAAGACCGGTGAGGGAAAGATGTTCTTTCAGATACCGTTTCATTAAACATTCCAGTTTACTGGACACTTTCAGAATATTCTCTCTTCATCCAGGGAAGCTCTTCCACATCGACTTCGGCTACATTCTGGGTCGGGACCCCAAACCGTTGCCACCGCCCATGAAGCTGAGCAAAGAGATGGTGGAGGGGATGGGAGGCATGCAGAGCGAGCAGTACCAGGAGTTCAGGAAGCAATGCTACACCGCCTTCCTGCACCTCAGGAGGTCAGAGACCGGACACACAAATACACAAGAGAACAGAAACCACATTCTCTGGTGGAAGAGTCATGTTTCTAGTCTCAAACTGGGAGTGTGCATCCACTGAGTCTTTGATTTGAAAGACTTTCTCCCAGCACTGTGGCTTTAAGTGACCATTAGCAGTAGTAGTGAATGTTTCATCACCAACCATTTTTCCAAAGCGTTCACAATCGATTTACTCCCTGTTTTGTGGCCACAGGTTAGTGGATTGTGAAAGTAAACTTGCAGATACTTACTTGAAATAGGTATTTGATCAGCTTCAGTGTGAGTTTGTTACATTATCATTACATGATAACGCTGGTGAACTGTTACTCGGAATACGCCTTTGTTGGTGTAAGGAAGGTCGTGTAGAAACTTTTGACAAAAATAAAGGTCACTAAATGTGTGCTGTGATGAATTCTGTTTGACACCTGATTTTCACACTTTACTGACTACACTGAAATCAATCTTACAACCAGTAGACGGGATCGGGAAGTGTAGTCAATTTGTATCTGATGGACTAAAATATATTGAACTACCAGCAACAGAACAAGATTTTTTCAAAAGCATCGCCTACATAACTGAACTACCACACAAACCAAACCCCTGAGGTAAAATATCCTTCTTCCCACCATTTCTTCAGATACTCCAACCTGATCCTGAATCTGTTCTCTCTCATGGTGGATGCCAATATTCCTGACATCGCTCTGGAGCCTGATAAGACCGTTAAGAAGGTAAGTTTGTTGTTACCTTAAACGCTTAATTTTCAGAGGAGTAGAAATGTCACCCCAGCCAAGTAATAACACTAATATATGTACTGCTGATTAAGTAAATTAGTTATGTTTTTTTGCCTTCAGGTGCAGGACAAGTTCAGATTGGACCTGTCGGACGAGGAGGCAGTCCATTACATGCAGAGTCTGATTGATGAGAGCGTGGGCGCTCTGTTTGCTGCTGTGGTCGAGCAGATACACAAGTTTGCTCAGGTATGTGCACTCAACATACTTTAAAAAAAAAAAGATGTTTCTGGACTTGCAGAGATTTGTCCAGGGCAACACAGCACAATTACCACTTACATCACTGCAATTTAACATACCATAAGTCAGTCTTAAGATGATCAATAAGGTTATGGTTATAATCTGCCACAAAATGAGGCTCATTCGCTATTATTTTATTTTAAAGAAAAAAAAGTAACTTTAGGGTTTGAATTTGTTTCATGTTTCTCTGATGGATTATCTGCCTAAAGCAGGTTTCTCCTTCAACAGTTGATTTTAACTGTAATAAATGTGAATCTGAAACCATTTAACTATGTAAAAACTTTGCTTTGAGAAACATCAGCAGTTATGTTAACAACAAACTATTTGCTATGAACAGGCTAAAATGTGCAACACCTGCTCTGGTAACATGTTAAAAAGTATTTTCTTTAGTAGTAGCTTATTTGTTCCTGTCTTTCTTCAGTACTGGCGCAGATGAGCAGAGACACCACTGAGACGAGGCTGAACTGGATCAAATTTCTGCAGCAGGAACACACGATCATACAATGCTGACTCGACTGATCCCGTGTGTGTGAGGATGAACGAAAGAAACCCAGTGACACTGTTAAAAAGGCCAAGAATGCACTGCCAACCTTTACTGCAACATGGATAAACAAGGACATAGATGTCTTTGTTTGCTTATGTATATATAATGTATATTAATTATTAAATGAATGAATGAATGAAAAGTATGGCCAAATAAAAAAAAAAAATGTTGATACAAGTGAACTTATTGGCCATTTGTGTTTGTTTTTCTAAAGCTGTGTGTATTTTTCATTATTTTGGCCCAAAAAAGTGCAGCTATGCAGCGTTTATGGCGCGCAACATTTTTCTTAATTGAGCATTGCTGACCATATGTGGATGGTCAAACCGTCAACACTGGGGGTCGAAAATAGTCGAACCCTCAGTGGGTTGGTGAGTCACTGAGCGTGTGACTAAGCAGTTCCTGCTTAGAGACGTGGAAAACAAGTCAGTCCATGTGATTTAAGCACAAGCTATACATTTCTATAATGATGTGTGGGGTCTTTTTTTCTGTAAAGTTACAGTGGTGAGTTATATGCAGCTACTGATTAATGTAAACCCAAAACAGCTTAATAAATGCCTTTACACACAACAGAACAAAGGCCATAGCATCTAACAGGAAAGTGCCACCATGAATGCAGTTTTTAAAATTAGGGACATCACTGTCATTTCATTGTGCCAACCCAAATGCCAGTTGACATTTAATTTCACTTAGTGAAACATTTCAGCTATGTCTCCTAGTTGTTTCATATGAATGTATCACTTTAAAGTCATCCTGTTGATCTTCATGTCTCTTGTCACCTGACGTATGGACTTCCCATTCTGTACCTCTCCCACTGCTCTGTCCAAATCCTCAAGGGGAGTTAAAACCCTGTCTGTTTTCCATTTATAGAAGTATGACATGATTGTTTCTGGTCTAAAATTCTTTAAGTCACATCATGTTGGTGATGCATAAGAATGCAATGTTGAATTATAGTAAAATAGCTGGCTCAACTTCCCAAGTCCTTTAGGTCAAATTACCCCATCCCTGCCATTTTAACAAATGTGTGTCATCCAGCAGTTTAGAGGTAATAACAGCCAAATAATCTTTATTTAAAGATATAGATAGATATAACACACATGAAAGTTGAATGTGCTTATCGCTTATTCCACGGGCTTCTCTTCATCACAGGGGGAGTAAAATAGATAACTCTTCAAAGGATGGAATCACCCTGCTCTCCCCTATAAAGTAAGAACAGAAAAAAACAATACCGACTTTAATTCAATTAACTCAGACTGCAGAAGCCTCAAATTGGCTTTGGCTGAACTTAAGTAGAGTCACATGAGGAGTCTTTAGGAACAGTATGGAGAGGCGGAATGAATACTATCGATTGTTTCTACATACACATGAGCATATATTGTTGACAGACTTGTGACCCTATCCTTTAAGGCATCAAAACAGGCAAGAAATGTAAGACCCTCACTGCTACGAAAATAGAACAAAGGAACCGATGAATTAGAGCACTTCAGTTGTTTAGATACGTAAAAATGTAACTTTTTCTAAAGTCATGAGTTAATTACTTTAATCAAAATGTCTAAGTGTATATTTTTAATACAGTGGAGGCTGATAACAGAATGTAAGATTGCTGACTGCCAGAAACTCAACAAGGAAAAAGACCAACACAGTTTATTCATGAGCTCTGTATTAGCCTGAATTTTATTAAAAGTAGTCCCAACAGAGCACCACAGGCTGCATTTATATCACATTTAGAACTACTTTGAACTGATTAACAGAGCTTGTAAATTTGTTTTAATCTCATATCAACAACCGTTTGATAAGCTTGATACACATTTACAAGTCTGAAGTGAGATAATGAGAGTTTTGGTCGCGTACATGATTTGTTATCAACTTTAAAGTTAGTAGTTACACACAGTGTTGGCATAAACCTCCTCCTCCTTATTGTCAATACAAAAGGCAAAAATAGTCATCTGATGGAAGATCATTATAGAAACAAGCCTAATAAGGTCACCTCACACTGCAGTTCACCGCCAAGATACACACAAAGCTAGTGGATAAGCAAAGTTAAATCCATCTTGCTGGATAGTTTCAGAAAAATTACTGCAAATAGCGGAAAATAAAATAAAATAAAAAGGTCAAACGTGTACCACTCATGCAGCTCGGCTGTTGTGTGGTCAGGTGCTCAATCACACACACAAGCCAGTTTCTTGCTTCATCATCTCTCCACAATGTCAGCACTGTGCTTATTAATAAAAGCCATGCTACTGGCTTATGCGTGGAGCTTTGGATAACCCCCCAGGTCTCTGTGGGCTCTGGAAAAGATAGAAGGGGAAACAAACAATGCTGGACGGCCAAACCCCCAAGGCTCCCCAATGACGCGGAAAGAATGCAACACCAGCAAAACAGAAGGCGAGATGTCAAGATGTTCCTTGTTTTCATGCAGGAGGCATAATGAGGCGTCAGTCACGGGTAAAAGGGCAGCGAAGCTCCGGTAGGGCAACTGTGAGTCAGAAACATTTCAGAGCAATGAATGATAGAAGAAAACAACTCTGTTGTCCCTTTAGGGGGGAGGGCAGGGGGGGCAGCACGAAGGAGCTGCTGGCTGCATGTGGGGGGTCAGATGTTTTCTTAGTTCTTGTTTATGAAGCTTATGGTTTGGACCGGCCTGTTAGATGACCTCAGCACAAAAGGCAGAAAGGGAAAAACTGCAGCCAGATTTAGATTTTTCACTGAATCAGTGGTACATAAACAGCTCCTTTTGGACTTGTCAGATAAACTATCTCTGCTTCATCTGTAATGGCGATTCTATGACCCTCTATCGGAGCAGTCATAGCCAGAGGAATGTGCTTATATGTTTGGGATCCACATTTATATCACTTGATGACAGCTCCCAGCTAAACAGACTTACATGTTAGAGGTCATTTGGTGGCTTTGTTGCACATGATCTCCATTCATCTTCCTAATAATGGACTCCACACAAGTCCACCAGAAATGAACGTCAGAGGGCAGAGGTCAGGTACAGAGCAGCGTCTTCAGAGCTGGAAGGGATCCATTAACGTGCTCAAAGACATTTTAGCAGTTTGCTGTCACGCGGTTTAAACCTTACTGCCTGACGCTGTGGCCTACTGGCCTTTAGGGGTGAATAGTTGAATTATCAATTAAGCTACTGGTTGATTTCTCAAGTAATGTTGGGTCTACAAAATGTCAGGAAGCGGTGAGAAAGGCCGGTTACAAATTTATTCTTTACTCTAATGCAAAAGTATTCCCAGCAGAATGTACTCAAACTATCAAAAGTATTTGTTTGTCAGAATACGTCAGTGTTATATTATTATATTACTGAACAGTACTCTAATGTTATCGCTGGTTGAGGTGGAGCTCATTTTGAATGCTTTATACACTTTTGAGTGGTTAAACCTATAACACAGCATCATATTTAAAAAAAACAGATCACCTGTCAATCTTGATCTAAAAAAGTAACTAATATCTGTCAGATAAATGTAGTACAAAGTACAATATTTGCCTCTAAAATGTAGTGGAGTAGAAGTATAAAATAGCATGAAAATACTAGATAGAGTACAGGCCTTTGAATAAGAACCCCGAACCTCCTCACCTGGCTCCTTTTTAAAGAAAACTAATTTCAGCAGCCTAATAGTAAACTTGATCCCTTTCTGTCAGTCATTACCCCAAGCTCATGACCTCAGCTGAAAAAATTTGGTACCCAAATAGTGACAGATAATTGTATTTTTTTTCTTTTCCAACATAGAAGGCATAGCATAAATAAAGAAGGAGCACTTAAATTAGGTTATTTAATAAATGTTCTGAGCGGGACACTACGGTTTAAAAATTAACCTGTCAGTGCTCTCTGGTGGACAAGCTAGGTAATGAAGACACACTCATCTTTCTTATTTGTCCAGCAACATATGCCAATACTGATTTCAGCTGCCTAATTGTAAACTTGATGTATTCTGTTAATTTCAGCAGATAATATCATACTGGGAAACGCATGTTTATCACTTCTCCATATTTCATGAGGATGATTTTGGTACAGGACCGTACCAGGATTGCAGAGGTATAGAGTACAGTGCTGGAGGTGAGGCCCGGCCCTACAGACACCTACCTTTACAGAGCAACACTCATGGTAAGATGGCTATCAGTCTTTCAGTATAAGTCTGCATTTGTCCCACATGTCTCCTCAGAAGAGTGAGATGCAGGTGGGATGCTGATACCAGACTCCAGGCCTCGCTCCAGCTCCACCCCGCCGGTCTCCCAGTAATGCTGCATTTGAGTTGGAGACAAGATGGGGAGGATCACTGGTGTTTCCCAGGATGCAAGTCTGGTCCTGGTTGCAGGGGAGACTGTAGGAGGTTACGGTCATCAGCGAATTCCACGTGGATGTCGCAAAGGTCGACAGGTACCGAGGGAAGAGGGACCAAAGAGACTGGATCATGATCGGACGCCTTAATGAAAGAAATATGGGTTCAGTTGTCTGTCGAGGAGGAATAGGCAGTGTACTTTTGAATCAGTGAATTCTGAGTTTACAGAAAACAGGCAGAGAAATAAAGTGTGAGAAAATAAATCATACTGGAGTCTTGGGTTGAGGTTCAGCGGCTGGTGCGGCTCGTCTTGCTCTTCGCAGAAACACAGTGAGAAGTGGAACGAGGAGCAGACACGTCAGCCCGATTCCCAGAAACATCACAGGCAGCAGCCCTGAAGAGAAGACACAAATCTCTGCTCCAACAAACACGTACGAGCAACGCTGCATAATTTAACACCCAGAGTAAACAAGGTGAGTCAGCAGTGAGGCTGCAGAATGAGCCGAGCCACTGGCACAGGATCTAACTGGACTCTGTAGTGAGACAGGGGTTAGGTTCTGTACATTTTAAGAGGTAAACAAAGGGAACATATTCACCCCTGAAGTGGAAGTTGAAGTGTAACCTAATGGTTCCCAATATGTGCAACCCCTCAGTGCTGTGGTGACCAGTTCCTACTCTAAGATCATTAAATTTTAATTGCCGTATCAACCAAAAACTAACAAGACTAAGAAAAATGCAAAGATTAGATAAGTCCATTGTTTCTTGTCTACAGGACTGCACAACTGTTCAGTGTTCCTGGAAAAACTGTTTTGAATATCTCATCTTATGGTATATGTGTAAGGACACCTGTTTGGCCTAGATTATGTAACCTTAAACTCTTACCTGCAGAATGTAACTTAATAAACGCAGATAATGAAAAACATTTATGATATATGGAAAACACAAACCTTTAAGAGATGATGTTGAGGAAGAGAAATTCATAGAAGCCTGAATTTCTCTCATTACATTGCTCAACTATTTATTTTTAGGTTTATCTCATTTGCACCTTTTCTTTTGTTTGTATGATTTTATGTTGAAATCTTTTATTTTAAATCAGCCCATTTGTTTTTTTTAACCATCTTGCAGCCACCCATTCATGAAGATGCTTCAAAAGTAGAAATTTGACTCTCTTCAATCGTCCTCTCACCTGATTTGGAAACAGTCTGGACACACCGAGGGGCAGATTTCGGGGAAGCAGCCATGGAGAAGGTCGGGAAGGAGAAGTTGGCCACAGCACAGTAGTTCTGACCAGGAGCCAAGCCAGAGAGCTCCACATAGGACACCACTTCCTGGGTCCAAACTGTACGGCTCTGCAAAAACACAAAGCCATGGCTTTTTCAGAATAAAACCAGAGATTCAAAGAGTACAAACAATTCACTGACGCTGAGCTGAATTACATATGAACCAATATTTGCTTGCGGTTACATTACATTAGCATTAAGAAGGCCTTCACAATCTTACACAAACCCTGTGATGTTAACTAACGACAAGTGGATTTTAAACAGCAACATCAGTGTTTGTGTCTGTAATTCACTGTCAGGAACTGTTTGTATTTTATACTCTTAGAGTCTAAATTAAACTTTTAGGAATGGATGCACAGACAGGATCCAAGTTTGAACGTTGGTTACTAAATGAGAATTGTACAGAAAGAGCATGCCAGGTTTCTACTGGGCAACTGGCTATGAATTAAATATGGACTCCCTTTTAGTATGCAGGGGTTTTGAGCAACAAAGCATGTCAGACCTGGTGTTCAGAGTGATTGAGGTTGTTGTATACAGTCACTGTGGTCCAGGGATCAATCAGTTCAGAGATGGGACAGCACCTCTCCAGAGAGCACCTCCTGTTGGCAGCACAGGGGAACTGCACCTGCACCAGCAGCTCGTCGTCTTTCAAAGAGACCAAGACAGAGGGAGCGCTGAAAGCTGGGGTGGGGAGAGGAGAGAAGGGGGCTGTTAATTATCCTGGGATTCCTATTATATATACACATTATATACACATACATTCAAGCAGGTTATTTTAACAGTTTCAAAGCATGTGCAAACAAGAGCCGGCAGGTTTTCATCCCATTACTGTTATTTCCTCCAATCAAATCTCCACAGACTAGAGAGAGGCAAGCCTGCTGCCTCTCTGTTTCATGAATTTTTGTTTTTGACACTGTTGTATTACAGAAAGTCATGTCACTGACTGAAGTCACTGTAGTCGAACTTGCGTGGCTCGATCCAGACGGTGGAGCTGGGGCTGAGGTGGACACCGAGACGGATCATGTTGTACAGCTCAAAGTTAGAGAAGGCCTGAGAGATGTCACAGCTGCGGGATGAGACCCAAACGCACCACGATACGTCCTGCCAGGGGTCCCTGCAACAGTAAACAGGTGGTTGATTAGAGTTACTGGATTATTGCACGGGAGTTGTTCCAGGGAGTTGTGTCAGAGGGGGAAGGTGATTGTTTGAAGATGGTTGTGGAGCGGGGGAGAGGTGTGACTGTGGGCTTTTCAAACCTACGATAAAAGCCATTCAGCTCGTCTGCCAGATGTTGAGTACCAGCAGTGTTGGGGGATGGTCTCCTGTAGTTTGAGAGTGTAGGCCTCTCCACACTGACGCAGGATCGTTGGCTGCAAAGCTGTTATTTAGCTTTTCAGCGTAGCTCCTCTTTGCAGCTTTGATCTCTTTAGTCAGTGTGTTCCTGGCCTGGTTATTATGCAACAGACCAGTTTATCCATGCTTTTCTTTTCATGTGTCCAAGGCCTACAACCCGCAACTGTTCTAAAACCAGTCTTTTCTGTCATTTCACTCTCCCTGCACAAAGCTGCTTTGGTTATATTGTTCATGAGTCCCTTTTCAGTGTGTAGAAACATATTAGCGCTGTATGAAGCTCACAGAGACGTACAGACTGGAGAGCTGACCAGGCTCCAGGTGTGAAAGAAGCACCAGCCAAATTCTTTGGAAGGTATCAAAACACATTATTGCCTAACAATACTGCATCTTACTACCACCAGATCGTTAGGCAGTGTTGGCTTTGTATGATTATACTGTATTTTATAGTTCCCATTGTAATTGACCATCTTCATTTTCCCTTTTATAAAACATGGTCTGTATTCCCACAGATATCACACTGTACAGATATGAAATGCCAGCCTACACATTATTAGGAGCTCCTTATCTTCTGAAATTTTTAGAAAAGAAACAGTCATGTCTAATTATTTCATCTTTTTTAAATAAATTTTTATTTTTTAAATCATTTTGTCAGCTGATATCTATCTTTTATTTTTTCTTAAATGGGGGACACCCACCTATTTTGTTTTGTTTGTTGTGTGCAGAAAAAAAATAAATAAATTAGTTTACACAAATTTATTGTGAGTGTTATTCTAAGCAGCACTTGATCTAAAGGACTGTACAAACCTACTAACCTAACTTAAAATGTGTAGTATACCATATAGATGAGATAATAATGAGAATTTAAGTGTCATATTGTGTGAAGTCACAGGAATGTCACACACACTCAGACAGGAGGACTTACCCCTGAGTCTTTGTCTGCACTGTGTAGGTGGTATTAGGACTGGCATGAGGACAATCCCACTGCAGGAGGCAGCCTAAATCCAGTGATTCCACTGTAGTGTAGCAGACTAACCCAGTCGACCCTGGGAAGTTCACACGAAACAGGTACACCAAAATAGCACACTCACACAGATGCTCATTGACCCCTTAAGTCTGATTGTCACAACTTTGTTAACACTTAAGCGTGGGCACACAGAGGACAAAATGGCTTATTGAAACACAGGAAAGAGTTACTAAAAGCTAAACTAAAAACACTTATTAGTTAGCACAACTGTGTTATTAACGTCAGTACTCACCATTCATGAGCAGGGCGACTGTAATGCACAACCCCACCTGTGCTCTCAGCTGACCCGTGGTTACACCTGATGTCTGCATGGCAACTTTGTGATCCCCTGGATCAAGTGAGCCAGATTGTGAGGGTCTTAACTACAGCCTGTACAGTACTGGAGTTGACCAACTCCCTTTAAAGCAAGACACATGCACCTGTAGAGACACACCGAGGAGGAGATGGACTAAGCTGCAGGGGAGAATGACAGGCTGGAGTTAGCAGGAGCAAGTGGAAGGGGTGGAGAGAAGGATTTAATTGAAGGACAGTGATTTTGTAAGGGAGAGGAAAGGCTGTAATCTACTTAGGAGGATGAGAAGTTTCAGACACTGAGACAGAAGATAAACTTATGATTAAAGTGAAACTTTTGGGAACATGAACCTTCAGTACAATGTTATCAAGCACAGAGCTCATCCAGTGTAAGAGTTTGTAATTTCGATCTTTTCGCCCAAACTACAGATTTTTCTGTGTTTTTTGGTTATACTTGTGTGAAATTGGGATACATTTATAAATGAAGTGTCTTAGAAATAGCTCATCAAGTAGAAAATATGGTGTGGAAAAACATCTGCCAGAATTGAGTTTTTCCCGGTTTTTCCCCGCTAAATGTAGGCCTACATCGTGTTAAGGGAAATATGGTCTTTGTTGCTAAATGCTAACGCCAACATGCCGACAATAACAGTGCTAACCCATTGATACTGAGCAAGAAAAAATGTCCACCATGTTCACCACATTTGTTTAACTTATTTGTTTTTTTACTGTATACGCTACAGAGCTACATGCTAATGTTAACGGGTTAGCTAACAATCATAACGCTAAGTGTTCAAATGTTAAACATCTTTATTATTAGCATGTCTTCTTGTTTATGCTGCTAAAGTAAGTGCCAACATCCACATACAATGACAATGCTTGCATGTTGATACTGATCACCATGGAAGAAGGAACATGTTCACCATCCTCCTTTAGCAGAAGTTATTAGTGAGTGCGGCTGAGGGTGGTGGGTATGATATTTGGTTTTGCAGTTAGTTTGATCATAAAAATAAAAAACAGACTAATAGATGAGAAGTTAATGGGTCACCAACGTTATTATAGTTCATTTTAAGGGGAACGCAAATGTCTAAATGAAATGTCATTACGAATAGCTGTCGAGACATTTCACTCAAAATCACAAATGTCAGTCTTGTGGTGAGAAAAAGTCATCGGATCACCAAAGTCATCAGGAAACATTGTCTGTGCACGATGAATGTTTGTCCAAGATTTCATTCATCTAGTAATTTAAGATGTATTCAGTTTGGACCAACCGACCCCAGAGCCGTGCTGCTACCAAATAATTATCATGAGATCATCATTGCATTCTATCTTTTTATTCAATCTCATCTTTAAATAATACGAATCTGTACATCTCTTACAGGTCTTCGGACCATTCATTCCCAATGGTAATAATGACATCAATAGTTTCTTTATTAACAACAGTAATACATCTGAAGTGCTTAACCAGGCAACCAGAAGGGCCAACAGAGATCATACAGCAACAAAAGTATGGTGTATGGCACACACACTCTCTCACACACATCCAGCCTCTCACATTGAATCCACCACACTCTAACATATGTCCATATAACCACACACACCCCAGCAGTGCACCATACACCTCTTGATAATTAAAGACATTAAAGCAAAACTGCCTGTTCATTCAGAAACAGCACCAAAACATCAAAAATCTTTGCAGCAGTAATAATACTAAGCTTAACATTCCTCATTTCAGCATCATCATCAATATCATCAGGGATAAGAATCTTTACATCTGCATATATACAGGATTTAACTAACTGGGCCCCAAACTGGAGTGTTTACATGCTGAATCATTCTGGACGCTGCCGATCAACACTCAGACCTACGCAGGCACAGCCGACACCTTAAGTTGTGACGCCCTCAGCCCAGCAGAGGACGACGCAACTCAGGAAAGACACCAGTTCCTTTGTCCTGCAGCTTTCATGTTTCAGTAAACCTATCTGGACACTGTCTGCCTGCTCTGCACCAAAAAGTGTGTCTAGAAAATAAGCAGGGTATTGCTGCGTTAAAATCTGTGCAAATTCTAAGAAGAACCACTTAATTTCCAGAGGATGTTTTGGTGCAGAGTTTCCAAACATCTTTTCTGGGTGTATTTGGTGTTGAGAAGCTCTAGTTTATGTCTGCGCCCCCGGCAAGGCAAGTCCCGGCTCCAGGCTGGTGGTGGCGGTTGTGGGAGTAGGAGAGGGAGGCAGACCCTTGGGTCCCGGACAAAGCAGCCCGCGTGAGGCTGCATGGTCCCCGTTCAAGTTCTTGTAGGGGTTTCTGCGTGGTGGAGCTCTGAGACACATTGAGGGGAAGCGAAGCCCAGCAAGGCAGCAGCCGGGACAGGAGATCACCTCCTCCTGGTCCAGAGAGTGTCCACTGCCGGACCCGAACGGGGACGAACCGGCGGGGTCGCTGGGAGAGGAGTGGTAGCTGTTGTTGTTTGTTGTGGTGGGATCGTTGGTGGTGCTCCATCCCAGGGGTCGACTCACAACCACATTGTCGTTGTCTAAATGACAGAGGGGAGGCAGGCACGGGGGCCCGTTGGAGTTGGCTGACCCCCAGCCGTTTGAAAAGGGCGGGGTGGAGGGTTGGATGGGAGTTGAGGAGTGGGACGGAGGAGGAGATAATGTGGAATAAGGAGATGAAGTGCTGTCTTGTGTGTCTGGGGAGCTGGTGCAGTCCATGGGCTCCTCCTCCTCCTCCTCCTCCTCCTTCTCCAGCGACAGAGGTTCAAGGGACAGAGGAAGCCCTGAATCAGCTCCTCTCTCCTCCCTGACCTCCTTCTCTTCTTCTAGCAGTCTCTCTTCTTCACTCACTCCGTTTGTCTCACCATCTACAGTGTCTATCTCAGACTGTGACTCCTCCACAGTAAGGACATTGTTTGGCACAGACGTGAGGTGCGGAGGAGGTGTACACGGCAGCGAGTGGCAGCGCCTGTGCCTCCGGTGCAGGTCACCGCTGTTTGTCTCGGAGGGGTCATCGCAGTCTGTTAGCGGGGGCAGGGTGAAGGTGAGCGAGATGACAGACTTGCTGGGAGTGTCGAACAGCTTGATCTTGCCGCCCTTGAGGTCCTCCCTCTGAGAGAAGGGATTGACTCGAGCAGGGGTCGCAAAGGTAACAGAGGGGGTCGCGTCTGGGGGGTGGAGCATGTCAGATTTGCTGCGGGAGAGGCGAGGATCTGACAAGAGGCAGAGGGATCGCCTTCTAGGCGGGTCTATCGCTGGACAAACAGCTGTGAAGAAAAAGAAGGAAAAGTGCTCAATATTAATTTGAAAGAACAAACGTTTACCATTTGTTGTCTACAGAGCGTTTGATGACTCACCTTTGACTGCTGGTTCGTCTTTCTGTTTCCTCTCGGCCTGTCTCCTCTCCAGCTCCACTACAATTTGGGAGAAGGATGGACGGAGCTTTGCATTCATCTGGCAGGTGGGAGAAAACAAGAGGCAAAATTCAACAGATTGAACAAGTGCGCCTACAGGAGAACTGCAGTGCAAAATTCAGACTGATTTGAGCTTGTCATGAATGTACAATTTGATTTGGTCATCCATCAACTCACGAAACTGAGGACTTGTTTAAACAACACCACAATATTTTTACTCTATTATTAAGAAATCGTCAATGACAAAATATATGACTGGAAAGATAATCTTTGATTCAACTGAAAGCTACAAAATGCAAAACAAAGCAGGTGCATTTTGAAATGTTGCTTGCACTTCCTCCTTATTTGTTCGTGTCTTGTCTGTCACCGGGTACCCAAAATGCTGCCACATAAACAATTTAAAAAAGTGGCGGTGGCATCTTCTGTGCCAATTCCAACCTCACACTCACGTCATGCAGATATCGTGAGACTGCTTTTCACCTCGACAAGAGATATCGTCACGTTTTAATATCATCAGATCTCGTCACAACTCTATAAAACATATGCTCCAGCATTTGGCATTTAGTACGGAAGAGGCAACGTGAAAGCTAGCTGCTTTTTCTTTTTACCGATAAATGTTTATGTCAAAGTTACCATTTATTATCAGGCGTCATACACCGTTTCCACTTTATTAGGCACACTGAGCTAAAATGAATAGAGTCTAATGTAGTTAATTATAATTCTTGCAATAAAACCTACATTCATGTTTAGAAAGGCGTAGATTCAAATGAACATTTTGGAAGATGTGGTTAGTTGGCATTGTTGAATTGTGTATTACTGTAGTGCACCTAAACTTCAGCTGACATGAAGCACAACCCGAGTACTTCCTCAGGCTCTCTCACTATCATGAAATCCCCCAAAATATGCTAATGTAAACAAGTGACCCTGCAGCAAAGAAGAGAACAGTAGAAGAAACAGAGAATAAAGAAATCATAAACCAAAGGACTGAGCATGCGTGAGTGTGCCAGGTGAGTGTTTCTTACATTACAGCATGCGATTGCCAGTTCCAGGAAGTCGGGAGGACAGTCTCCCACCATCTGCTGAAAGGCCTCCACATCCAGACCAAAGTCCTGAACAAAAACACCAACCAAATTACACATAGTTTACATTTATATAACAGATTTATTTTATTTAGAGCACTTTAATTGAAATACTACTGTCAGCTGGTCTCAACTGTTGTACTATGAAACAGCCACAAGGGGGAGAAATTCCCTCGTGATATCTTCAAAGGCTTTCAGTGTGGGTTTTTTAACACTCATGCTGTGTCCCAAATCCATCCTAATTGTCTACAGTATGCACGTTAAATTTTATGTATGCCGTTACTCAGTTTGTGCCAAGAAGGAAGGGTGTACAATTCGTGTACAAATAGATGTCAAACAACAAATTTTGAGTGCCATTGCATGAAGCAAAACTGTTTTGTATGTCCATTGTCTTTCTGGCTTAATTTAACATCAAAAGCATACTTTGTCTATACTGAGTGTTTTGAATATACTTAGTTTTGTTGCTTTCACACAAACCTGTTCAGAATATGTATGTGATGTGGAATTGGGTGAATCATCATGTCTCTTAAGTGAGCAGGAGATTCACACTGCTCATCTGCTGTTCTCATTTTGATATCTATCGGTATCTACCATAATTGACATCTTTTTCAAAATCAACTGTGTTATGGTGAAAGTGTGGTGAGTCATTTTGACACTGCTGCTTGCACAACAAATCATGTGCTGGAGGTGCTTTTGAAATACTGACAGACATCAGGCGCGCACACACATTTTTTTTATTTATATATTTTTTTCCTCTCAGTGGTACCTCAGTGCGTGGCAGGATGTCAGGGTCGGCCTGTATTCTCGCAATAACCTCACACAGGATGATCCCGTATGCAAACACATCCACCTGCAGAGAGAGAGGAAGAGGAGTCGATCAAACATTTATATCGAGCGGTAAATAATAAAAAACAGGAACAGTCAGCTACCATATACGGTTTATATTGTACTTGAAACCCACTTTTACTACTCTGGTTTATCACCTGTCATTTAACCAAACTTCATAAAATGTTTATTTTTAATGAAATACCAAAACAATATTCTGTTAAGCAGATCAAATGTCAAAGTTATTATTATTATTATTATTATTATTATTGCTCTAGTTAGCCAAGACAAAAAAAAAAAAAAAAAAAAAAAAAAAAAAAAAATTGGAAAAGAGGGCAAATGGGCCATTTAGTCTTCAATTTCTCTTGTAGGTTACAACAACAAGTTTTATTAGTAATTTTATTTTTTAAATTTATTGTAGATACGGATGTCTGAAAATCTGATTATGCAAGTTATGTGAATATGTTCTATTTTTTGGGACATTTATACTACTACTACACAGGCAGACTGAATAATACTGAAAATGTCATCATCCCTTAAATGAAACCTGAACAGGCAATCAAGATTTCCACTTGGCTATACAGAAAAATACAAGTAGCCCAGGCCAAGAAGCACATCCCTTATATAACTTCCTGTTTGCCTTCGACATAATAACTGATTTATTAAATATGTATTGCTTAAGTGCTTTACTGCCGGGTTTATTTGACTGGCTTTCATCGCGCCCACTGTGGACCTTGAACTCTGCAGCTGACTGGTAATGAAGAAAGCGATCCGTCAGTACCTTCTCATTATACACCTCTCCTCTGAGCACCTCCGGGGCCATCCAGTAGGGGGAACCGACGACAGCAAGGGGCTCCTGTTCCTCCTCCTCACTGCAGAGAGAGGGGAAGAAGAAGGGATACATTGAGGACAGGGGTGAAAAGGAAGCTTCAAGTAAAAAAAACCCCAAAAAAAACGCACTTATTTGAAGGTTGTGATATATTAAATTTTGGGGATATTGCTTTAAAAAATATCACAGGTTGGGGTCTGATTATGTTTCTTTCAAGGCTAATGAATCAGTTCAAATAAAGGAATATGAACAACAATATATGTTCTTCACAATAAATGTTTTAGTGTTGCCCCATCAAATAAATTTCACAACACCTCAGTTTAAAATGACCTTGTGATGATTTGGGTGACATTGCTTTAAAATAAATCTCACACCTCGGGATGGCAAATAAACAGCTGAAACAATTCATAGATTGACTAAGCACTCAATCAAAAGTAATCAGTCAGTTCTTAGTTAGCATTTATTCATTTAGCCGACGCTTTCATACAAAGCGACTTACAATTGCTATACATGTCAGAGGTCGCACGCCTCTGGAGCAACTAGGGGTTAAGTGTCTTGCTCAGGGAGGATTGAACCCGGGTCTCTCACATCAAAGGCATTAGTCTTATCCATTGCGCCATCACCACCCAGTTATTTAATGCAAAAAATTAAAAAATTTTCTGGTTCTAGCTGCTTTATTGTGAATATTTTTGTGGTGTTGTATAGGTGAAACTCAAAAAATTAGCATATCGTGCAAGAGTTCATTTATTTCAGTAATTCAACTTAAAAAGGTGAAACTAATATATAGACTCATTACATGTAAAGAGATATTTCAAGCCTTTATTTGATATAATTTCAATGATTATGGCTTACAGCTTATGAAAATCCCAAATTGTAAATCTCAGAAAATTAGAATATTGTGAAAAGGTTCAGTATTGTAGGCTCAAAGTGTCACACTCTAATCAGCTAATTAATCCAAAACACCTGCAAAGGGTTCCTGAGCCTTTAATTGGTCTCTCAGTCTGGTTCAGTGGAGTTCACAATCATGGGGAAGACTGCTGACCTGACAGTTGTGCAGAAAACCATCATTGACACCCTCCACAAGGAAGGAAAGCCTCAAAAGGTAATTGCAAAACAAGTTGGATGTTCTCAAAGTGCTGTATCAAGGCACATTAATAGAAAGTTAAGTGGAAGGGAATAGTGTGGAAGAAAAAAGGTGCACAAGCAGCAGGGATGACCGTAGCCTGGAGAAGATTGTCAGGTAAAGGCCATTCAAATGTGTGGGGGAGCTTCACAAGGAGTGGACTGATGCTGGAGTTACTGCATCAAGAGCCACCACACACAGACGGGTCCTGGACATGGGCTTCAAATGTCGTATTCCTCTTGTCAAACAACGTCCGAAGCGTCTTACCTGGGCTAAAGAAAAAAAGAACTGGTCTATTTCTCATTGGACCAAAGTCCTCTTTTCTGAGGAGAGCAAATTTTGCATCTTGTTTGGAAACCAAGGTCCCAGAGTCTGGAGGAAGAATGGAGAGGCACAAAATCCAAGATGCTTGAAGTCCAGTGTGACGTTTCCACAGTCTGTGTTGGTTTGGGGAGCCATGTCATCTGCTGGTGTTGGTCCACTGTGCTTTATTAAATCCAGAGTCTGCGCGGCCTTCTACCAGAACGTTTTAGAGCACTTTATGCTTCCTTCAGCATACGAGCTTTATGGAGATGTTGACTTCATTTTCCAGCAGGACTTGGCACCTGCCCACACTGCCAAAAGTACCAAAACCTGGTTCAATGACCATGGGATTACTGTGCTTGATTGGCCAGCAAACTGGCCTGACCTGAACCCCATAGAGAATCTATGAGGCATTGCCAAGAGAAAGATGAAAGACATGAGACCGAATAATGCAGAAGAGCTGAAGGCTGCTGTTGAAGCATCCTGGTCTTCCATAACACCTCAGCAGTGCCACAGGCTGATAATATCCATGCCTACGCCGCACTGAGGCAGTAATTCATGCAAAAGGGGCCCAAACCAAATACTGAGTACATATGCATGATTATACTTTTCAGAGGGCTGACATTTCTGTATTTAAAATCCTTTATTTTATTGATTTCATGTAATATTCTAGTTTTCTGAGATTTACAATTTGGGGTTTTCATAAGCTATAAGAAATCGTCAAAATTATATCAAAGGCTTGAAATATCTCACTTTGCATGTAATGAGTCTATAATTAGTTTCACCTTTTAAGTTGAATTACTGAAATAAATGAACTTTTGCATGATATGCTAATTTTGAGTTTCACCTGTACATCATTAAATTGAATATCTTTTGGTTTTGGACTGCTGGTCAGACAAAAAAAAAAACAAAACAAATGTCACCTTGGGTTTTAGGTTATTGCCTTGGCCATTTTTCCACCTTTTTCTGATTTCTTTAGGCCAAGGCTGAGAAAATAACGAGTAGATTTAACAATAATGAAAACATTAAATAGTAAAACTACATCAAGATGTGCAGATAAGTTTGCATCAGAAGAAAATAATGCACGTGTGTTTCCAGACTTCAGAGTCCCAACAGAGATGCACGACAAAATGATAAGCATTTTCCATTCAGGAGGAGAGCTGCACTTTGTACGAGACGACGGCAGATAATGAAATGGAGCGTGATGCCTGCGTGCTTGAGTAGTGTTGTCCACCCATTTGTTTAACGCAGAACTCAATCAAGAGGGGTTTTATGAGGTGAAACCCGAGTGTGAGTGCGCACTTCCTCTGTATCTAAGAAACCACAGTGTTTTGCAGTTAAGTGGAGATAGTGTTGTGCAATTTTAGCTGAATAAAAAAGGAAGGAACACAAGAATGTGCAAGGACAACGTGCTCACACACACACCCCCCCCCCCCCCCCCCCCCCCCAGATACTTCCTCTGTGCTATTTCCATCTGCTACTGCTGCCTATGATACAGCAAATAAAAAATAAAAAAATAAAA
The DNA here is from genome assembly GCF_021292245.1 of Micropterus dolomieu. NCBI lineage: Eukaryota > Metazoa > Chordata > Actinopteri > Centrarchiformes > Centrarchidae > Micropterus > Micropterus dolomieu. The sequence goes on along the minus strand of NC_060161.1, from coordinate 23,034,028 downwards.
AAAAATACAGTGGGGGAGAAATTAGGGGCTGAGATGATAGTGGCTCCCAATGTAAACAACATTTGGAGAAGTGGACCGACAGAAACTAGGAAACAGAATGCGTGCAGAAAGCAGTGGAGGGTAAACAGCTGAACAGAAAGCTGGTAAACGAACAGAAAGAGTTGAGCTAAGACACCAGAGGAATGATGGGAGAGTAGCAGGACAAGAGCGACCTGCTATGTGAGGAGCAGCAGAGATCCAGTAAGGCAGTAAGAGCAAAAGGAGGAGGACTGGAATAGTTTGACCTTATTTGGAGTACTTTCCTAAACCCCATCCATCCTTCCTTTCCTTCATGCCACTCACACACACACACACACACACACACACACGAGAAGGGTTGTCAACATAATCTATTCTCCGCTACAGGATACAGTGTTTGACTAAAATATAAAGCAAACATGCCCTTGAAAATGACGGAAACACAATTCACCAGCTGCTATTGAAACAGAGGCTGGAGCAAACAGAGGCTTCATGTTTGACAGCTGCAGGTATGAAAAAAAAAAAACACAATGACAGTCACACACACACGTGAAGCTTTGCATGTGTACAATATCAACTTTGTATCATTGTGCAGCTCATTTGACGGATCTTGACAGGTTTTTTGAAAATCAAAGTTTAGTCAAAAGACTGAAAATCACCAAAGTTTCACTGAAGTTACACCCCCCCCCCCCCATGACAGAGACACACTTGTGTAAACACAAAAAGGTGGCTAGGCAAAAAAGAAGCCAACTGAAACGCACCATAAATACACACACACACACACACACACACACACACACAGGTTATAAGTGACGCTGTCTTGTTTTAGCAAGAGTCGTGTGTTTACTAAACAGCTGCAGGCAGAGTGAGGAGGAGAGGATGAAGAGCTAACGGCATGTAGTGGTGTGTCTAAACATGTGAGCAGTGGCCTCGACATCCCACTCCTAACAATCCAGCTGATGCTCTATATGTTCGTGACACGATACACAAAGAACACATTTTTCTGAAGTCTTGTACTTGATTACAATTTGACAAACTGGTACTTAACTGGAATATTTTTATAACTGGCTATTAGCCATATTTAAAAACAGTTGGAGAGGTTTTCACTGGACATGGCTGATAAACTTTTATATATTAAATTCTGGAGATTTTATTTGAACAGCACCATTATTAAAATGTTCAATTTAGGACTTTTCCCTTCTGCACTGTGGACCATTTCCCCCAGTGCGGTATTACTACTTTAAGTACAGAATTTGATCATAAACCATTACGGGAGACATGATGTCACTGGAAAATCAGCAGAGGGTAGCTGAGGTGATGGCAGTGAATAAAATATGCCACATAAATGTCACTGCATTTAAAAAACACCGCTGCAAGCAGAGCCATTCTTTCCTCTTTCCCCTTGAAATGATGCTTCACAATATTAATAAAACTTCCCCAAAGAGTGAGTAACAGTGGAGGGAAGGGGGGTAACCACAACATTCGGAGGGGAGGCAGCATAAATGCATACTTTGGAAAAACAATGACTGTGCTTTGGTGTGAGTAACGGGTCTGTGTGTGTGTGTGTGAGATTCTGTCTCATCTGAGTGTCTCCAAGTGAAAAGAGAAGCTATGGGAGACATTTGTGAACACTTTGCTCCAACAGATTCGGCAGGAGAGATAAATAGGACAAAGAGAGAAGTGGAGGAATATAATTTATTGAGCGTGACTTATCTAATCACAGAGTGTTGATAGACATTTTGATGAATGGACTGACCTGTAATGTGGGATTTTTTCTGCCAGACCAAAGTCTCCCACCACGGCCGAGCACAAGCATCCCTCCCAGCGCACCAGGCAGTTCTGCTCAAAGGGGTCAGAGGTCACACACATCACTATTACTGCTCTTAAGAGTGTGTGTGTGTGTGTGTGTGTGTGTGTGTGTGTGTGTGTGTGTGTGTGTCTTTATGGCTGCATGTTGCCCTTTGTGCGTTTTTCAACAGTGATGTAACATTTTAGTGTTCAGAACTTTAAATAGTATATTTCAAGTGTACTATAAAAGTATTTTAGCTCCAAAGCAATGGTGGCTGATGTTTACAAACTTACAATTTGGTCATCTGGCCCAAAAGGAACAAATGTTTGATTTTTGTGCCATTTTCCAATATGAAGTATTTATACTTCATATTGAAATAAAATGGCAGAGGCTAAAAACAGTGTACTATTATCTTTTTAAGCTTTATATTTTTTTGTTTTTACAGTTTGTCTCCATGTAATTCATCGTCATCTGTCTCTTTTCACGTTCCTTTTAAATATCCGTTTTAAAAATTGCTGAATAAACCATGTTTGCTTATGAGTACACAGCTTTCCTGTCTACTTATCAAGATTAGCTGCCCACTGCTGTAGCCAGCTGCTGGTTTATGACAATCTAGCTGGAAGCCATTTGAGTTTCCCGTTTCATGAGCCTGCTATAAATGAAAATATTCATTTTTCATTCCAAACTTTACTAACCTGACATACATCTATAGCTTAACATTTCCCACAGATCCTTTTGCTTGTCTGGTTGGCACAGAGCCAGTTTCAGCACTGGAGCTCAATGACGGCACCAGATGTAGTCCTAAGATCTGTGACGCACCTGCAAAGCCTCTAAATCTGCACCAGAGCTTTTTATGGTTTCAAAATCTACCCTAAAAGCAAAACTCATTAAATGTTTTGCAGTTACAGGACTCATGTTAGAACAACCATTTCAGTGCGTTCACTTTCTCTTGTGGAACAGCCATATGTTAACTAGCAGCTGTTTATTGTGCATCTGTGCAGGTAATACATAAGCATGGCTACCTTAGGACCAGGTGCAGGACCAGTCTGTGTGCGTGCGTGCGTGCGTGCGTGCGTGCACGCACAGCACATTGTCACTGACGTGTGAGTGTGTCGTCACCTTGGAGGTGAGGTCCCTGTGGAAGATGCCTTTGCTGTGCAGGTACTGCAGTCCCCGGGCGATGTCCAGAGCCAGCCTGAGCCGCACGCTCCACGGCAGGTACACGTCGCTGCCCAACAGCTGCTCCAAGTTCCCGCCGTTGATGTACTGGATTCAACAGCAACAAAAAGGAGTTAATTACTAAAACACACAAATCTATGCACAGTGAGTTCATTCCAGTTTTAAATTACTTGGATGTTGATATGAAAGCTGCTTCACTTATTGTTTTGGGAAATTGGGACCTAAATGTCTCACTGGTGCTATGCAGCGATGAACTGTAAAAACAGTGCAGGGAGTTTTTCCTCTTTATTGTCCCGTTTCCTCAATCAGTCCACAGTTTGTTTTAATGCTCTTTCTGAAGGACACCGTTTTGAAAAATTTATCATATTGCCACTTTTTAAAAGTTTCATAAACTTTTCTCCACAAAACTGGTTTAAAAAAAAAGGTGTACTTTTAATATATTTTTATCTATATTGCAATAGAAATAGTGGTCGGACAAATTGCAATTAGATAATTTTCCCTAAATCTGTCTGACTCAACATCATGACTTGCTTCAATTCTTTTTTTTGTATGCATGCTTGATGTACTGCTATCAGGGAATTAGTGATTCTTAAACATGCCTCAGTACTCTTCTAACTAGCGTCTTACCTCTGTGAGAGCGTGGAGCTGTCCCTCGTGCACGCACACTCCTATAAACCTGGAGGCACAGCAGACAAACTTTAGCAGCAGAACAAGACAAGTATATAGATTAAGTCAAAGCCCTTCTCGTGGAGGACACAGGAGCACACATGGCGCAGGAATCTTGTAAAGAAGAGCAGGATCCAATTATACTGTGCGACCCAGCGTAAACAAAATGACAAGCAAGTCGGGAAACAAATGTTACCTGAGTATGTTGGGGTGTGATAGTCGGTTCATGAGCTGGACCTCCCTGAGCATGTTGGCTCTGTTACTGGCCAGGATGTTCATCTTCAGAGCCATTACCTGGCCCGACACACGATGCTGCACCTGCATAACAACAACAACAACAACAACGCTAACTGACCCACAATTCACACTGAAATTACTTCAAAACGGTAAGTTCAGCATTGTTGTGTAGAAATCGGAAAGCAAAGGAAATTAGGCAATTTTGCAGCGGATAATACAAGTTCTTAAAAAAAAAAAAAAACAGACTCTCTGGAGCAATTGATGCCTGTTCCACTTTTCAAAGAAACATGACAGTTCACAGAACCATTTAACAGACACGTATGAAGTCTGCAGCACGGTATTTATGCTCATCATTAACACATAAATCACAGTTAATGCTACCTGAAAGAATAAAATGACTGACTACAACATAGTGCTGAGTGATATTAACACTCAAGCGCTTTTGGAAACTGGCCATGAAACATTAGCAGGTCGGCTGTGTTTCCTTCATTTGTTTTGGCTGCTTCTTTGCTCCAAACTGCTGCTATGGCAATGGCTCTGTCTGGTATGGTAGCCATGGTGACGAGACATGCTTTCACCCCCCCTCCCCGGCTACATGTTTGTTCATATTTGCTTGGGAAGTAGTTTAGCTTCCCAAAGAATTGCACACAAGCAGCAGACAAGCACTAAATACTTACTGGCTGAGTGTGCAGAGAGAAGTCAGAGGTGTTAGAGTCTGTGGAGTGTGAAAGCTCAGTACTGTACATGTGTAATTACCAGTGTTAGATACTGTAAAAGTGAAGGCAGGCGAGAACTCTAGCATTATGCAAGCACAAGAAAGGACTGCTGGTTTACATTTTTGCTTTTAAGTTTATTTACTTTCATATTGCTGCATTTCTGTGATCTTGCATTTAAAAAAAATAAAGGCCTAATCTGTAATTCTTTGGACCTTAAATTAAGTTAAGTTATATATGTAAATAAACCTAAGACCTTCTCATATTGAAGTTATAGGCCAATATTACTGATTTTACCAAACTTTAACAGTATCAATAATGAAAATTCTGACATGGTAATGACATAAGGTGTATGCATATGAATAAGCCATCTTAGTGTTGCACTCTCTTAGCATGCTAACATTTGCTGATTAGCACTAAGCACAAAGGACAGCTTAGGCTGATGGGAATGTCTTCAGTTTGGTCATAAACCAAAGGGGTATCTGAACTAAATTTCATTGCAATCAATGCACCCTACAGTATAGTTTGAGACTTTTCACTCAAAAATCACAAATGTGAACCTCATGGTGGCACCAGAGGACAATTCAGGATCACCAAAGTCATCAGGATTCATCCTCTGGGGAGCAATCCATCTGACTGCAAAACCCTGCTTAAACACAGTCAATCAGAATAACAGCAGGTTGCAATCCAGTTTATGGTTGCAATCTTCTGTTTTGAATTTTAGTTGTGGGGCCACACTTTTGCTTACATTAAGGATCAAGACTCAGGCTTTTAATGCCTGACTGCAAACCAAATTTCCTTCAAGCCAATAGTGAAGTTGAACTGGCAAAGGAGGATTTCAGGTTGTGTCTTCATTAGTGACATGAGCATGTAACGAAAGACTGGGTGAGGGAGGAGGAAGCATGTGAGTGGTGAAAGTCTGGAGCTGAAGTCAGTGTGACACTGGCCCAGATATCAGCTGGGCTCTGGATCAGAGCAATGATAGAAAAACCACAAAGCCTATTAAGACCAGACTAGAGTGCAGTGAGTACACACACACACACACACACACACACACACACACACACACACCCCCCCCCCTTCATCTTAACAGCCAGTCAATGAAAGTCAATCTCTGCCGCACTAAATCCTTTCTCCACAGAGCCACTTCAGCCTGTGGCAAAGTGCTACACACACGCATGGATGCACACATGTAAGTTACACACATAAAAACTGTGTACAGTAGCTGCTTTCTCTCGCAGATGGGAAGTTGGAGCAGAAATGTAAAACATGCAGCAGGAGTGTGCAGGCTTAATCTCTGCCTCTCTTCATAGATTTACAGCAATTAAAGGAGGAGGCTCATGTAGGCTGGTAGATTGAGCCCTGTAGCTGATTAGGGAGGTTTCTTTATATACACACACACACACACCTTCCTCCCGCTTCCATTAGCACAGATTTATCTGCCAAACAGGACTGTGGAGCTCTGCATGGCTGTGGATTTATGTCACTGCTTTCCCCCTGCCTTCTCACTTACTTGAAGAAACTCTTACATGCTTGTGTGACACACACACACACACACACACACATAACAGTGCAAATGTGAGACACTGCTGATGCAGCAGTGGTTGGAACTGCAATGCTGCTTGTCCCTTCTGTTTTGAGCCTTCAAAAAAACCAAGACAAAAAAAACACACAAACTACTCACTCGTCATCATTGAGATGATGAGAGCTTGTCTGACTCACAGTGCAACATTTTCTCAGGTGTGTGATTTGAGCCATATGAGAGGCTTAACCCTGCAAAGCCACCATGAGCTGTGTGTGTTCTTTTCTTCCAAATGCTTTATGCCAACCACTTTACTGGTCATCTCCATGGACTTGCCACTGGAATGCTGATGTCTACGCCTACATCAACATTATTCCACGATATGGAGCGAGCACAAACGAACACACACACACACACACAGTCTCCTTCAACATGGCCTTGTAAAGTGCTGCTGTCAGCAGAGCAAAGGTCACAGGCATCTTTTGCTCTCGCTCTGTGCAGCCAACATGTGCAGTGATGTCTGTCATTAGCCGGCGGCCCAACAGGGCAGAATGATGCACAGTGAGACAGGAGGAGGAGGATGGGCCAAAGACTGCAGATGGAGGATGGACACAAGAAAGATGTGTTAACCTTTAAAAAGGATCTGGGATTTTAAGGGAGTTCATGTTTCTTAAGACAGAAAACAGGAGAAAACTGTAGTAGCAGAGAAACTGGAGGAAAATGAGTTTCAGTCTCACAAAGTCCAGAGCAGTAGTTTAAAGGTGAAACTGACAGATGGAAATTTCTGTTACACTAGAAACAAACTGAATTTACAAGTTTTACTTTACTTCAAAGGAAAAGCCTCCCAGTGTCGTATAATATAACTGCTAAGACAAGGTTTTGGCATATTCTAGTTTATGCGCCGTTTCAAAGCATTTCTGACAAAGCCAAGAATATTTTTCTGGAGGAGAAATACCAAATGCTACCGTTTTCATGCATGTTTTTAGCCTAAAATAAAAAATAAAAAAAGAGAAAGTCCAATTTGAGGCTTACCAGGCTTTAAAAACACTCACCATGTGAAACTGCAGAACAGAAACTCATTTTCAGGATGTTAAACAACCCAAATTCCCAAATTTCCTGAAACAATATCGAGGACATGACCTCAAGTTAGCTACAGCTAACAGTTTGTTCCATGTATGTGATAACTGTCTGCGCTACATGTTGTGAGCGAAAAGAGAAAACTCAGTCTGCAGAACAAATCACATATTTCTGCAGCGCAGCGGAGGTCAAGTGTGGCCGAGTGTGACCACACACACACGAATGACTTTGCCTCTGGACACTGGGTCAACTTTTCCCTTGTGGATTTCATGGTTACTTCACAACCAGCAGGGGCCATTGTTATAATTTCACCAGCTGAAAAATATATTTTCAACAGAGAGTCTCCATATAAACGCAGCAGATTGTTTGTGGAAATATATCAAGTCTTATAGCCGTATGACTCTGCAACACAAAACATTAAGATCTAAATGTTTAGTTAAGTCAGGTCATTTACATGGAAAACAGTACCTCTCAGCCCAATTTGTCTGTGGCCAGGCACAAAATACAGAATCTGTCCTTCAAAAATATTAAATCGTCATAATTAAATGTGCAACCTTTGCAGCATTTTAAACCAGACTGAACTACATTTACACTGGAATCAGCACTTCAAGTCATCACTTCAGGATGAAAAAAGCTTCAACTGATTTGACAAGCGAGCTTTGAGCTGAAGTGTGAAGAGATTGAGTGAAATCCCTGAAGGGGGTAAACTCCACTCCCTCTGCCTGTGAATCGAGAAATTAGCTTCCCTTACAAAACAATTCGAGGCTCAAGCCATCGCCTGAGGCTCTGCTCTCAGTGTGAAGCAGCCCAAAAAAAAAAAATATAATAATAAAAATCCACACCCACCCGAAACACACACACACACACACACACACACCCTAAACATTGAGAGGTCTCACGTTCATATATACATAAATCCATGTTTATTGTCACTGGACCTGAATCTGCTCTGTTTATTGTTTTTTTAAAAATCAGGATATCTGCCATCTTTTAATGTTGATGGGAACAGATGAAGAGAGACAGAGGAGACGGTCCTGTCGTGACACATTTCAGACAAATCAAGTTCTATTCACTCAAGGGAGGAGGCAGAGATTTCAGACACCTCTAAAAACCATGCCTTGATGCAACTAGAGATAACAGAGTGTGTTTATTTATTTCAGTGGACTGACTCTTAAAGCATGATTGGACAGAGGTGACAATAAAAACAACTAAGCTCTGCTGCACCACAAGTATTTCACCATGTCTGTGATACTGATTATACATGCAAACATTAAGTCATTTGTTTACCGTCTTGCAGGGGAGCGGCCTTCCTCGAGGTTTAGCTAAAGGCCATTGCACTGCCAAGATGTGGATGGGAGGAAACGCTCATTGTGCACCGATGTAAAACACATACCCTTTCTTGATATAGATTTATAGAAACACTGGTAACCACGATGGAAAGGAGGAGGAATTTGAAATCAGATAATTGTGCAACTGTTGCCCAACGCTTCCCTATTTTAATCCCTAGTCCAGCTGAAATACTTTCAGCAATAAACACGGTGGTTCAAGTGAAGACAGGCATATCACATGCTCAGCGCTTTCGTGTTTGTGCGGTTGTGCAGAACATAAACAAAAGCTAAATATTTGTGCAGCCAGTGGCAGCGGAGCAGGCCTCGACTGGAGCGAGGGAGGAGAGGAATAATGGTGGAAAAGTGCTACACTAAGCCGCTGATGTTCAAGTCTGCACTGGCTCACCTATACCAACACTGCCATCCAATAGCAACATGGACACACACGGAGCGCCGCCTTATCCCCAACACCATGAAACTGATCACAAGCACACAGATGACAGCTGATGATGGATCGTGTTGTGTCCCCCCCCGCCATTTTATCTTTAAACCCAGCTTGTTCCAGGAGTTTCCTAAGAACTGGTCACATCCCAACACGTCCAGACGTGAGAGTCCCACAATCTCTTTCAAGATGAAACTGAAATTACAAAAGGATTCTGCTTTCCTCAGTAATATCATGAATGCAACACACAACTAAACCAAAAGGATGACTACTAGTGCAGCAACAAACACTTATTTTTCCAATTAAAAGGATGGGGTAAGCTATTCTAAACAAATACACGTCTTCGTCAAATAAAGCAAATATCTCCTCAGGGTCCTCTAGCTGTCCTTTCCCCATTTACAGAGCCATGGCTGTGTACAAACGAAGTGGTCCGCACCCCCCCCCCCCCCCCCCCCCCCAACACTAATTAAGCCGTTCCAACCATGATTTGTGTGTCAGGTAACATTACTTGTCCACAGACTTTCAGCTTACTTTCTAGTTCAGCAACACATGCTGTTGTGATGGTAGCTTTAGTAGCAGGACAGTTGTGAGTCTCGCTGTCTGGAGCTGCTGTGCTGGCTCTGGGACCATATTTCTCTCTGCATGTTAGCTTCGCAGCAGCAACTGTAGCGACCATGTGCTAATCCACAACTTCGCTACGGTTAGTTACTTGCTGTGTCGTTTGCTCAATCATAGAATTTGTCATGTTGTTGGTAGGGCTGGACGATATGGCCAAAAATTTTATCACGATAAAAAGTTTATCTTTTGATATTGATAATTATCACAGTAAGTACCAAATAGTTATTTCTTTTGATTTTAACGGCTGATTTTTGCTCCTGAGTGAAAGTTGAAGAATCCTGATTAATTGTGGTTTAAATTCTTCTTTACGTTCAACACTTGAAGCCAAACAGTGGATCAATTCACAAGTCTGAGTTAGAACATTCACAAAAAAAAAAAATTGTTAAAACCTGTGTCAACAAATATGCATCAGAAAATTATGTAATTTTCAGTCCTTTATTCTCAAAAAAAAAAAATTCCTCAAAGTCCTCATTTGCGTACGATTTAAGTGAATAAAAATCAAACATTTATTGACCATTACTTATATTGTTATTGAAAAAAAATAAACTTAGTGATAATTATTTTTATATTGTCCAGCCCTAGTTGTTGGATTTATCCTGGATCGCCAAATCCACCTCTAATCGATGAGTTAAAAGACTAAATATTATGATACAAAAAGGAAAATGTTTGAGACAGTAAGAGCTCAAATGATTAAACAATTAGTCGATTGACCCAAAACGTCGATCGATTTTGGAAGATTGCCAAACACATTAATTGTTGTCTCAGGTCTTTTATAACAATAAATGGAATATTTTTGGATCCTGGTCAGTTGTTTTGGAGAAAGCAAGCAATGTAAAGAAGTCACATCGGTCTTGGGGAAATTATGTGCATTATTCCAGACTACTGTATATATGTACCAAACCGTTAATTAAGAAAACATTATAAAAGACAAAACTGTTCACACATATTGAACAAAAAGTTCCAACTCATTTGAAGTTAGTTTAAATCATTTGATGATGCATGTGATCATATCATCACAATGTGATTCCATTGAAAGTCAATATTGAATGTCTGCCTGGCCACAGGTGTTGACAGTAGATGAAAACTGGATATACACAACACGTGTGTACACACACACACACACACTATTTATCCTTCGGAGACCTCCTGTCTGTTTTTAATGCCCCTCTTACCAAATTACTCTCCTCCAGCTTATTATGGTCATATCTCATGCAAATACGGACAAATGAACGAACACATACACTTACCACGATGACTTTTGTTATGGAGAAATTCTTTTTATGTGACTCAGTTTTACCTCTCACTTCTCACAACAATGACCAAGACAAACATTTGTATCAGCTCTGAAATCATCAAGAATATGGAGCTACTAGACAACAAGACCTTCTCAACCTACAAACCAGAGTGTTCAGGCTGAAGCGGCTGATTGAAACATTTTTCTAATATTAAGACTCCGTGTTTCACTAAAAAGGTTTAGTTAGCAGGGCGGGAAATTAACTCTGCATTTTGGAAACTGAACAGTAAAACTACATGTATTCATTTGTAATGGATCAAGTGCAAAATATTAAACATTTAAATGTTGCTATTTGATGAACTGGATCAGAGTTAGCTCAACACTAACTGCAGTGTTTTGGCAGGTTACAAAAATAAATAAAAGTACATAAAGCATTCATACAGTACTTTAAAGATCTAGTTTGACATTAGGTCTGTACAGTAACTATTAAGCTACAGCTAGTTAGCTTGCTGTAGCTAGGCACAAAGACAGCTCTGGCCATAAGTAGCCTAACAAAAGCTGGCACATAACCCCGTAAAATCAAAAGTTTTTGTACAGATTAAGCAAACACGTTATAGTTTTAATTAATGAGCTTTAGGGATGCTGGAAGGTAGAATTTGACGTTTTCCCTAAAATGGTAAACCATTTCTTTCTCAAGTCCGTGTTGGTGTGAAACCATTAGCAGCTTGCAACAATGACTACAAGCTATCGGACTGCTGCTGAAAAGGCCAATCCAGATCCAAACAGATAAGACTTGCACAAGAAAATTAAGCACTAAAGTCAGCCTGGGACGCTGTGAAAGCTTTAGCAAACAAAGTCATGTGATTTCCATGTCTCATGTAAATTATGGAGAAGGTCACAAATGAGAACCAAATCTGATAAGAAGCCTGTTCTGTGTTCTTAGACAAGCAGGTGTTATCTGTATGAGCAAATATACGGATTTATTATCAGAACAGAAACAGCTGGAAAATGACGCAGGTACACAGTAATGCAATTAGAAAAATCAATCCCACTTCTTTGTTTAGAAAACCATGCAGCTCTGAGAAACACAGAACAAATAAATAATTACTTCTTGTAGTTAAGTGAACTGTTTATTGCTTCCGAGCCTTCAGGTTCACACCCCCTTTCCTTTGAAGAATATAAAAAAGGAAGATGAAAAATGGTGCCTGAAGGATTTGTCTCGACAAGTTTGGTCCCTTTTTGTCTTGGTCTTTTATTTTTTCCCGGTTGCACAATTACACACTGGAGAGGTGAATGGCTACCTGTCTGGCTGCCTCCATTGATCTGCACTGACTTAAGCTCAACGACACACACACACACACACTTAAGGGGCTGCAAAATTTTACAAAAAACATTCAAGAGGGGTTTTCTGCAGTACAGTTGGGCCTTTACCTCTGAACCAAACCAGGATACTGGATCGTTCAGCCAGCCATGTCAGCAAACTTTTTAAATGTGACTGATAGTCGTGGTAACAATTTTGCATTTATATGGTGCTATCAAAGGACAAGCCTGTCCAAGCCTAAGTGCCAACTTGACATGTCGGCAGTAAAGTCGATGACATTTGCATGCTCATTGGCCATTCAAAGGGCAAAGCTGAGAGAGTGGCTTAAGTTGTTCAGAGAGGCCACAAAGACTTTATTATTGACAATATTTGAATATTATTATTATTCAAAAAGCAAATTTACATCAGAGTTTAACTTTAAAATAGATGAAATGTCCAGTATTTCAACTTATCTTTCCATTTAATATATCAGTTCTACAAGGCTTAAATATGGTGGTAAGAATCACTTTGCTATCCTGTCAATTTTCATATTTTATCCTCTGAAGGTTATAGTAAATTTGTATTTACTTGTGAAAATGGCAAGACATATTTTATAGTGGTCGACCAATATGGCTTTCCAATGGCCAATGCAGATGTTTAGAGAGTAGGGCCGATATAATGCCGATATCAAAACTAAGAAAAGTCATGTAAAATGCCATTATTCCATGCAGAGTACAATCTAATATTATCTCAGCCAGTAACGTGTCGTTTTAGATGGAATTTTAATTATTGAAATAGAAACACACATTGGGTCATGCTGTAGATTTCAGAACGTAACTGTTGTTTAAGGGAGGGGTGTACAATTTGTGAGAAGTGATGTCATTCAAATACATTATTCTTTACAGTATAACAATATAACGCTAGCCAGTAATGGTGTTGGAATAAATTAGCTGTCGTTTAGGAGCAAAATGTTAACGTTTAGAAAAGACAATGGTGACTAAGGACATTTAGTGCTCAATTTTCCACCACATTCCTAAAACTGAGAAGGGGGATGGCTGACGTTGTTCCACAGCAGCCACACTGACGAGGCTTCCCGCAGAAATTTTGTTTATTGGCCTCAAGAGTGCATATGACGATTATCTCAAAATGCCAGATATCAGCCCAGTTATTCGGCCGGCCAATCAATCACAAAGTAAAGCTGAAACAATTAGTTGATCCAATTTAAACAGTTTTGCAAAAATGTTGAAAAAATTGCTGGTTACAGGTCCTGATTAATTTGGTAATAAATGTATTGGACATTTTCAGAGACCAAAATATTAATTGGTTTGGTCTCTAAAATGTAAATAATAAAAAAAAAAAGTATTGAGCAGATTAATCTATAATGTAACCATTAACTGCAGTAACAAAAAAAAAAAAACAAATCATAGCATTACATTTTTATGTACACACATCACTTGTGATTTCAGTTGTTTACATGTCACATGTGTTTATGTACAAAATCTCAAATAGAGTGGGCACAAAACCGCAGAAACCACTTTTGCAACAAGTCAAATCTTTATCCTCATTTTTTTAACCTACTGTCTACTGTATAAAATCCTTAATAACTCCACTGAATTAAACTTTTTTGGTCCACCTGAAAACAAGCCACTGTTTGATACATGTATCCAGATCATGCCTTCAACTACAGACCCGAAGATCCAACAAGTACCTAGAAAGAGGAAGCAGGAAGGGGGTTAAAAAGAATACACCCCAGTGAGTCTTGGCACTGCTCCCATGTCAGTGTAAAGGAGCGGCTAATAATCTCTTATTAACAACTGGGTATTATCGTAGACAGTTGTACTTCTTGAGTTTGTAACAGGTTCCATTGTTGAAAGTGAAGAATAAAGCTTCCTCTCAGCCTAAACACACAAATTCTCTGACTACTTACATGACTTATTACCCCAAACAAACTTGGGCGACTGACAAAAAGTGAACCTAGAGAGCTGGACTTTAAAAGTGACTTTTAATGTCAAGTGTCAACTTTAGGATTAGTTTTACACATGTTAGTTTGTAATTTTATTTCAATTCTTGTTTAAAAAGGATTTTTGTGGGGGTCTAGATTCCTGAAAAACACAAGACCTTGAACTACGCATGAACTCTGTACAACATTTGTTTAGAGCTGGAGTGACATGAGCAGAAAGATAACACTCTGCATAACATAATTGAGGCATAAATGATCGAAATTCACCACAGAAATAAAATCCACATGTGCACACATGACCACTACAATCACTCGTAGCCTTTACATGCAAAGTGTGATTATAGCGAGTACTTATTTTACCACCCCTAAGAAAATGACAAGACCAGCAACTGATTGTCACTATACATTCCCCTGTCAATTGTTGAATGATCATCATTATAATTTATAGAAAGAAAATGTCCAATAGTGAAAAATGCCCACCACACTTTCCCAGAGATGACATCCTCATAGTTTTGTCTGATCAACAATCCAAAACCACAAATGATAAACAATTTACAAAACACAGATAAGCCTTCCTTGATAAATAACGAATTGATTGATTATAAAACTTGTTGATTCATGTCTGTCAATTGGTGCATTTTTACTCTATTTTCTAACAGTTATTAGACAAAACAATAAAAAAATTCAGTGAGAAAATTAATCAGATTAATCGCTATTGAGAATCATTAGTTGCGGTCTACAAGTCCTACAATGCTCAACATAAAGTGTTTTGAGCTCTTTCAGCAAAACAACAACAAAAGTTTATCCTTATAATGCAAATTCACCTCACATATAGGTGATGCAGGTTGCCTCATGGCCAGCTGCTCTTTGTACTGTGCTGTCTCTCACACACACACCATCACACCGGGATGTATGTGGCAACTCAGAGCCACCTTTAATGAGGCGATCCTCCGAATTAGTCTCTATTCAAGTGAACAGCAGCGTGACAAAAGGGAGGAAGGCCGCTGCTTATGAACAGACACAGGGAGTGTTTGGTTACATACAAGTGTGCCAGATCTACCGTCATGACCATATCCACTTACACAGCAAAAAAACAGTGTCCATCTTACACAACAGGTAGGTCACAGCAAACACGTGTGGACAGGAGAGGACCATTAGATGGGACAATGAGGTGTGATATTAAAAAAATAAATAGAATAAGAACCAACTTCCTCCTGCGATTTCTCAGCATCTTTTCTTCTTGGTGTTTAGGATGCACTGGTGTCCATAGATACCACTTTTTTAAATAGATTGTAAGGGATCAAGTTGAGTCACATGAGTTAACAGGAAGTCAACAACTGGGCTGTTAATCTAAGTTGAGTTCACACTCTGTCCAATCATCTTAATTAATCTAAGAAAGACGAACCTTCATTATGTGTTACCATGAAGACCTGGAGGATGTGACAATTAGGCCCAAACCTTGAGCGTGTCCTCAACAAGACACGAAGCTTGTGTTTAACTTACTCTCTCTCTCTCTCTCTCTCACCTTGAACACCTCGGAGAAGAACCCAGCGCCGATCTTCTCGCAGCTGAAGTCATCTAAGCGGGCCAGGCTGGACACGGCGCTGCGCAGGGCCCGGTAGGAGGACGGTCTGATCCGGTTGGTTCCGTGGACGCTGTGCATGGGCGGCTCTGCCTCTCCCTCCTGCTTCGGCTCGACCCTCTCCGTCTCCATCTCGGACGCCCCGGGAGGAGAAGGAGGAGGAGGAGGCGGGAGGAGGACGCTGGACGTGTGCGTAGTTTAAAATCCAGCCCGACTACTGTTTACTTTTCCCATGTCCGCTACAAGGCCACAGCACAGGGCTCCCCGGAGGGGAGAGATGATCAACTCTCTCTGAGGAAACCAAATGTCGCAGCTGTGGTCAGTGACAGGTTAGGCCTAATTCCGATGTCAAATTCCTGCACAGGTCCCGAGCACTCTTGTGTCTGTTTGTGTCTAACAAACTACGCAGCTGCAGCGTTGCCTCCTGCAGACTCAGTGCGCAGTTTGGTCCCTCATGCCGTGCAGCAGAGGAGGCTGTGCCGTTGTCGAAACTGCGAAGGCTGCTGCTACTGCCGTCTTGGCGGCGTTTCTTTTCTCTCGGTCTGCCTTTGCTGCAACTCTGCTCCTCCTGCAGTGGCAGAGACCGGGGCTCCCCTCCTGCTTCTACCAATTGAATCCCGGATTTCCAGTGCGCACAGAGCTGCCTCAGTGACGCTGCAGCCTAAAACTGCAGAGGGAGAGAGAAGAAAGGGGCGGAAACAGGGGCGTTACTTCACTAAATCATCAAGTGCGTGCATCTGATGTGACTGCTCTGCCACTGAAAGTCCTTCTTACACTGAATCTAGTGACTAAACTAAAAAGAGTTAAAGGCAATATAATAATCTGATCAGTGTGGTAAATTATTATAGATCCCCTAAAACTCTTGTACTGAAGCACAATGCTTTGAGGCGTAATTAAGCATGACAGTACCTCTCAAATAGTGTTTCACGTTTTATCTGCATTAAGACAAACGAGATAAAATCACTAAGGAGAAAAACAAATCATCAGAGTTGATCGTAAATTGGGCGGTTTGTTATCTGCTCTCCAGTGATAACAGCCGTGGATGCAGCAAGATATCGCCTCTCATTGTCAGTGCCTGCACTTTGCACACACACAGGCGCTCTTTAAAATTGATCCAATCACTCGGGCAGTATTCATGGATGCACTAGCCTAATGGTCGCCCGGACACATTGGGGGTCTGTGGACAGCGCGCATGTCGCCTGCAGGCGCCTCCTGATGCTGTGAACCTGCGTGTGTCGCGGATCTCCCCACAGCCTGGCTGCGACTCGTAAATTATGGATGCCAAAGCGGGAGCTGAGTTTGTGAGCTCGTCTGTCACGGACTCAAGTCCCCCCCGGATACACAAACGTAGGCACGCATAGCCTGTACTATATTAGCTTCATGATTCAAACTGAAAACGCTGACGCACAACTGCACCGAGAGCGAGCAGGGGACGCGTGCAAAGTAGCGTCTGACTTACCTGGCCTTCTCTCAGTGCATAACCTCTGCATGCGCCGGTGTCCTCTGTTGAGCCCCGGGCACAGATCAGCTGAGGCGTCCAGTTACCGAGACCTTTCTTTTACTAATTAATTATCTTCGTGCGCCGCCTTCACACACACACATGCTTCCTTGGTTTCGTTTTACGTCCCTGCCGTAGCCCCTCTGCGCCTGCCTCGCTGTGTTGCTGCTTCCACGATGGAAGGGGAGCGGTGACTTTTGCAGTGCTTTATTGGAGGCTGCAGGGCGGGGCGGGTCCACACGTGATCACCGCAAAAATGCACCTGTGGGGGCGCTTGAACTGGCCCAGTTCTCACCTATAGGTATACATCTGATTGTGCTACAGTATCCAAACTCTTCCAATTAAAAGCAGCCACACATCATGTAGGCTATTTGACTGGAAACTTTTTTATTTGTGCCACAGAAAACATAATGGAGAGCCTTTTTAGAGCTCTTATAGCCTCTTATATAGCCTAATATAATTATATTATGTATATTAGATCCCTGATTGCTTGATTAATCCAGTGATTCAGTGATCCATAATTATTAATTTACACAATGCAGAACCTGCCTCTCCTGATATTTTACTCTGTTGGTACAATTTCCATAACAGATGTACCAGTAAGCTTATTAAAATAACAAGACATGCAGTGAACCTGGAGCTTTTGGGGCAGTTGCCCACTTTCCCCAGTTGGAGATCCAGCCTTGGTTGGGGGGGGTCGAGATGCCACAAGGGGTCGTAAAATTATTGTGAAACTAAAGAGCAAGAAAATATATGTAATCCTTGCAAATAATTGTAGTCCAGCTAAAGTAGTATTTATTAAATAAACTCAAAGACTGAGACAAAAAACACAATTAAAGGCCCTTATCTCCCTACCTGACTGTCCATAAACCAGCTGAGTGGGCACTTTTCAGTTGAATTAGCCTGATGGGCAACATTTAAGTTGTTATTAACTAATGGTAGGCCTATAACAAATAAATGCCAAATTGGGATGTGTTGGCTGGAATTAGTCCAAATTGGCCAGCTGCTGGTATATTTCATACAGACACTCTGTACCTGCTGACATAATAATATTTATGTATAGAGCACCTGTCCAAACCCAGGTTAACAAACAAACAAACAAATATAACATTTAATCAATTATAAACTATATAGTTAACAAGAGACATCAACTGGACAGAATAAAATTGGTCAAACCAATACCAGTAAAGGTTAAATATATGTAAAGACAAGCTCTCGGATAAAAGTTTGGTGTGTTCATGGATATTAATACTCTTTACAGCTGATTGTGAACAACTTGTGGGACACCCAAAGATGCTGGATGCCAAAGAGCCATAAAAAAAGTGTGTCATACAGCGCTGAGCCATCCCACACCTCGCAGCCAAATACTGACACACACCATTAACACGTTCAGCCGGAGGAGTTCATCTGAGCTGCTCAGGACGAGGTTTATGTCTTCCTGCTGAACGGATCTGTGGTCTCTCACCGCATTAATCAGTTTATTTGCTCTGCCCTATAAAGCCAAAGGAAAAAACACTAAACTCACACCATTGTAGCTGATAATAATATGTATCATTTATTATTTAGGGCTGCTGATAACTTATTCATCACACTGACTGTGATGTCTGTGTTGGGCTTCAGTGAGCCTGTGTGTGGGGATTATGTGCAAGCATTCACGCTTGTGTGTGTGTGTGTGTGTGTGTGTGTGTGTGTGACAGGGGATTATGTTGACCCACGCTGACCTTTCTGACTGGTCTCAGAGTTACTTTATCTCCTAGTGGGGCTGTAGAGCCTCTGATGACTTTCTGTTGTCTTTATAGACTGATTACTCAAATAAGTGATAATCTGTGTGAAGAGTAAACATCAAGACAAACTACCCAAACTCTCTTAACTCTAAGGATAAACAATGGCTAGTAGATAGTATTTTATAGAATGTGGACATCTTAATTTGTTTTTAGTTTTTTATTAATTTATATTTGCATCTGGAGCATAAGCCATGATATGATGTGACTTTGGGGGATGGCAATGATTTATTTTAAAACAATAATTGTCTGTTCATATCCTCATTTTTTAGTTTTTAGCCATGAGCTAGCATCTATTGAATATCTCAACAACTATTACATGATGATAATAATAAACTTTAGTGCCACATATAACTTATACACAGTACAATGCCTGCAGAATTTGTTCTCTTCATTTAAACCATCCTAATTAGGAGCAGTGGGCAGCCATTGTGCAGCGCCCAGTCGAGGGTTCGTGGCCTTTGCTCAGGTGCACCTTCGGCAGTGGTCTGTGCTGGACTTGAACCAGCAACTCTCCGGTTCAAGTCCCCACAGACTGAGCTAATGTCATGAACTTTAATAAAGACATTAATTCTCCTCAGAGGATGTAGACTAGTGGCTTTGATGATCCCCTGGCTTTTATTCTAAAGCCACCAGCAGTTAGGCATTTGGGGCTTTTAGTGAAATGTCTAATTGGTTCTTAGATGGAACGTCATCAAAATTTGATGTAGACATTCATGTTCCCCAGTCAGGAGTAGTTGTAGCCTAATAACTTTGTTGATCACCTTAACTTTCTTTTAGAGCCATCATCAGATAAAAAAAATCACTTTTTCACTAAACACCTGTCTCTATGTTGGTAATTATTATTATTATTATTTGATTTACCTTAATTCTGCCAGGCAAGTTAATTAATAAACAGATTCTAATTTACAATAATGGCCTGGCAGGAGACAAAGGTCTCATGTAGAGAATGGCTACTGGGATTAAATAAAATAATATAAGCAATTGACAGAAGACGCAGGACAACAATGAACCTTAAAAAACAGGTACAGAGACACCAAGAAACCAAATGAGACATACACTAATCTACAGAGTAGACATAAAATAAATAAATGGAGGGTGGATTGATAAAACACCAGGGACAATGAGGGAACTAACATGCGTTGTGTTTTATCAATATATTATCAGTGTTCCTGATAACCCTCACAGAATCCAATTCACACCACTGACAGGCCCAAATCTATTTATAATTTCAACAGTCCTGTATTTGTTCTCTACTATCAGAAGGGCTAACTCAGTATTTGTTTTAGCCAGTAGATCATGAAAATATCAGCTGATTATCTTAACTACAAAATCCTCAGTCACTTATAATTTCCCATCATAGTAAGACTACACGCAGGGCTTAAAATCAATGTCCATCATTCTTATGGTGTCAAACAAAGGGACAAAAAGAAGTGTATTTTAAAAATGAGGCTGGCTCCTGTGGATCTCATTCAGCTCCCCTGCTGAAAAGTTTAACAACGTCCAGCAGGAAGGGAATCAATAGCACGCTGCATCGAACACCTGAGCTAGTCAGACCCTTTTTATGAGACAGATCAATCCCGGAGCACAATAGGAAGTGTAGGAACTACAACTGTTGCACAAGCTTTTAGTTACAATGATTGAAAGGAAGCTCGTCCACTAAATGATGAAACCTGGGTTGCTTACGTACTTATTTTCATTTCATATTGTTATCAAAACCTGTGCTTTCCCTTGTTATGCAACATATATGTATCTCACTCCTGAAAACCCCCAAATCTGTACAGTGCTCTGGTCAGGACCTCTGCTCTCAATGTACAGTGTAAATAAAACATCACAGCCTCCCTGCATCTGAAATTACAATTTTCCACCTATACATCCATCTGCACAGTCCAAATCTATATGCTGAGCCTGCTGGGTCTCCCATCTGACCGTTCCTTGTTGAGACTCATCTGTGGGTGCTAACGATCACACTCTCCCCTGCCCAGCCTTACAGGCAGCCAGGCGGGGGGCCAGGGGCCTCTATAATTGGTTTTTGGAGCACACCAGCTGTTTCATGTGCCCACACGCCAGTCCCCAAAGGAGGAGCAGAGGGGTCCTCACCCCCACCTCCCCCTTCAACCTCCCCCTCCGGAGATGGGGCTGCTGCTGATGGGGGAAGCCACATATAACACATAATATAAATACACAATATATACAAAATACAGTATATGTTTCATTAAAATTTTTTTATATATATATGTCTACATATGAACTAAAAATACACCATGCTTTTCTTAAAAAACATCCATATAAATAACACAGATGTAAAAAGCTACCGCCAACTGTATTTTTCAAACATGTTTGTCTTCTTTAATTTTTTTGGTGAATATTTTCTTACTTTTCTAAAATAATTACATCAGAACAGTGCAAAAATCACAAAAAATACAACAAATAGATGCAAAGAAGTTTTTTATAATACATTATATAACCCTCTGACACAGTCCTTTCTTAAATATTTAAGATTCTAGGCAATTAAATAAAAGTGGAACACGTAATGTTAATGATAATTCACAGATAAATAGTTTGATATTTGAAAACAAACATGCACGTTGCATTTTTTGTATTGTATTGATGTGTAATGATGTTGACCAAATAAATCGAAGTAGAAAAATAAACCCTGAATAGTCAGAAATGATTCTTTATCCTGAATTTGAACAATGCTTTTTATGTCCCAGTTTTATATCACAGATGACTGGTTTCATTTTTTAAATATTTTAAGTTTGGCAGGGTATTAAATTAATGCTTTCGCAACCAATAGGAAGTGGAAATTTCATGTGACCAACATACAGAATGTAACTGTGATGAATACAAAATAAACAAAGCAATATGTAAAATGGTCATCAGGAATGAATCCAGCAATTAAATGTCTGTATCATGTGCAACATGGACAGGAACCAATAAATAGAACAGTAGAATGCGTCTGAAGTAATGAAAGAAGAAAATATATTTATTAAAAGGTTCTGATGTGCACAAATCAACGAGAAGCTCACGAGTAAAACACATCTCATGTTTGGTGAATCAGAAGCACTTTAAGAAGAGATGCAGCTTCCAGATACAAAAACTGACATGTTTCCAGGAAGCTACAGCAAATTACTTAAAGCATTTACATAAAAGACTGTGAGAAATTTATTTGGTAGTGATTCTTCTTCAGATTTAATATTGATTTAAAGGCAGTTTTCACACAGTTGATGGGAGTCCCCTTGCAGTACTAAACAGCAAAACAACCCAAAAAACCAAATGTATCTTGATTTTAGTAGAAAATCCAACAACGTGCTTTTTCCACCCTGTGAAGAACAATCAGGGTAAAACACTGAATACTTTTAATTTTAGGTAATGAAAATGGTCACTTAGGCACACAAAACAACCACAAACGGACACACAGTCAGCTTTTTAACCCCAAGGGAGAGACATACCAGCCTACACTGGTCTCCAGGCGCTGGAAAGTGGATCAGACTAAAGTAAATTACTGTCCACTCACAGATGACTGGAACCAGCTGTTATCTCACTGGGAAAATGAAATGCCTGGATAATAATATATGTGATCCATTTGAGTGTTTCCACCGAGAACCGAGGGTTAAATCATCAGACAAAATCTGATATAAAACTGGAGTTTTTTCCTACAATGTGAAAGTCAAAATCATGAGCTATAGGTGGAAGGCATGTAACGGCCTACCTAAAGAAGCCTCTGTTGTTCACCGACCCCATATCATTTTACCCTGAAGGCCTGCATTCACAAAGGCTTTAAGATTCCCATAAAACACGACTCAACACACGGCAAGGACGCTACATAATCTCAAAATAATGGGCCGTTAACTGCAGTTACATTTGCTCTATGCACTTTCCCAGACAGCAGCATTTCTCCTGCAGGGATGCAAACACTGTCAGTTGTGTGTTTTCCCCGGTTTCCTCTCTTGTCTCTACACGTCCAGTAGTTTTCTGAGCCTCAGGTTTCACCTTACAGGTAAGGAATGATCTGTTTTTCTCCGCTTGGCTTGGATTGTGATATGTTTTGTTTTTTTGGACTGGGCACACCCCGTCTAGGAGTATTTACCTATTAATTATGTGATTTCACTTAATTTTGTCCACTGAAAATGTTTACTTGCTGAGGACAAAGCATCGCCTCTCAGCTGTGTGTTAATGGGTAAACAGGTTGTAGGTCAACACGTGCACAAAAAGGTTGCAGCATTTCAAAGTGTGCAAAAACACTCACTTCCTTTGGTTGACAGTATTTAAAGTGAACTAAATTTTCCTTAATTTTCCTTATCTCTTAATCTCAAAAGTGGCCCTGAGATGAGGTCCCTCCTGAAATAAGAGGATCAATAAATAGCCCAGCAGGGTGCATGCTGACATTTTGTGGATCTTATTGATTTCACATTTCTTTTAGGCCTTAATATGATGTTTTTGACTAGTATGATAAATGCACAAACCCCCTCTCATTAGTGAGAACACTTATCAGGCCGATGTAGTTGCTTGCTTTAAGTAAAACCTACAACAGCTATTATTTAATACATCAATACCATCAAATGACCATTTGACACAACATATAGCGTCAAGATGCTGCAGTGGATGTTTTAGTCACAAATACACTATAAAAAAGTCATGTATGCAAGCTAGTCTAATACAAGGGCTGTCAGTCATTTAATAGTTAATTTCAGATATTTTAGTAAAAGTAAAAGTATCAATACAAAAGGCAGAAGTATTAACAGCGAAATATACTTAAAGAAAAGGTATTTGCTATGCTATACATTGCTACATACAATATCTCAATACTGGATTATTTTTACTGAGGCGTTACTGCACAAGTAGCATTCTTATGTTGTATGCATGCCTATATATATATATATATATATGTATATATCCTGTTAATTAGTTTAATTTTTAACAATGTTTCATAGGACGATCACATGTTCTGAATGTAAAATCTAAACCTGTAAAGTTACTTTAGCTAACAGGTAAATGTGTTGGAGTAGCAAATGTGTTACTAAAATGTAGAGGAGTAGAAGTCAGGAGTAACATTAAGTGGAAATATTCAAGTGCCTCAGATTTGTACTTACATGCAGTAACTTTAGTAAAAGCATGTAGTTACATTACACCACAGGTTTCTAACCAAGCTGAGTCTAAATCACCAATGAGATAAAAAGACACGGACATGCAGTAACACTGATAAAATGTTATCAAAGGCTGTTTTCAATAAAGCTTCACAGGCAGTTTTAGTCTTTCAAACTGTTAAATAATATAATTTATAAATTCTGTATGGGACTAAAACGCAGACACTAAATGCACCATGTTGAGCATCTCCTGCACAGTATGAAGACGGTGCTGGTGGTGCAGTATGAGCTGACTGTAACTAACCCACTGACCTGCATTGCAGAGGCAGACTACGTGCTCTGTGTGTTCAATTAGGAAGTAAAGCCTTCATCAATGCTGCTCTCTAGTGTTGACAGACAGTTACTTCACTGGAGCCAATTAAGAAGTATTCTTCTGATATTATTTTAGAGTCAAATACAAAATGTCAGAGTAACGCAGACCTACATTATTTTATTGGATTATATTATTAGTCTATTGATGGATTAAGGTGTATAAAATCATTACAATGTTAAAATGCAGCTGGTAAAGGGGGTTAAATACATCATAATTTGTTTTTATTTATCTTTATTTAGATAAATATTCTGTATATAACAAGTAACCAGCGACTAAAGTTGGCAAATAAATTAAATGTTCTTACTAGAAAACATAGGTGAACAGTTAAATTAATGTGCAATATATGAGGCCTTTTTTGTGTCCAGTCAAACATTTCTTTAGAGGATAATATAACTGGGATATTTGTCTATGTTTTATTTAATTTTATTCACATGTAAACAAATATAAATTCTATGTATGTACATGTATCTATAGCTTAATTTCTAAACTTGTTATATTTTAGTATTTATTTGATTTCAGTCTTAAAATAGCGATTAAAATCTTTAACTCTAAAACAATGTCTGCTTATAAAGTGATTATATGCTAATTTCTGACCTGTGAGGAGGCAAAAGTTCAGTTTCTCAATGTGAATTTGCAGTTTAATCGTTTAATGGTAAACAAATGTTTAAATGTTATCTCTAAATTACCAATTCAAATACCAGTTTAAACACAAGCTATTCACGCTACCACACCTATTAAAAACAGGCTGAACGGGTTAAAAAGGATTCAACTTTACCTTTGTTCTACAGGGGCCAATTGAGATGGGTCACCGTCAAGCTAGCCAGAATAAATCATATATATTCCTCTAATTTTCAAAATAAAACACTTGTAACTTGCATGCAATTTTTAGATTTACCTTGAAAGTTAATTCTTTACCATGAAATAGCAATTTGACTAATAATTAAATACATGAATAAAAACGTTATTTAGTGGAACAAAATGTACAATATTTGCCTGTGAAACGTAAAAGAATTAGTAGCATAAAAATGGAAAAACTGTATGAAAAGTGAAGTATGCTCAAAATGTACTTAAGTACAGTATTAAGAGTAGGGGAGACCCGTTATGGTTGTAACATGGGAGAGTTGTAACAACATCAATTCCACCAATCACAGACAAGATAGGAGTCATGTGATCATTTCAGTGATTACCTACATCCTCCCTGGCTCTCAGGCATGGTGATTGTCAAAGCTGGAAACAGGCACATTCAGAATATACAGAGAAAAATTGATTTTGAGGTCAGAAAGTAGGCAACATGAGATGCAGACTTCCCCTGCTAATTTCAAACCACTATGCTAATACAGCTAGCTAAACGATGGCTGAAAGGGTGGGGAGGATTGTAAAACTTATTTAAAATGTGTTACAACCATCCAACTAGGGATTTCCTTGATTTTATTACTTTAACAGAGAGGCCTTTGCAGTCTGGGCCCGCCAAGCCTGCACTCCAGGGTTACCACCATTCATTTGTCAGCACTCAGACCGGTACCAAAAAAATTTAGCAAGTTAAAGTTCCTGAAGCAAAAAGTGTTTTACTGTAAAAATACTCTGTTACAAGTTAAAGTACTGCCTAGAGTATAATTGGGAAAATTCTCTTAAAGTATTAAACTAAAAGTACTCAGAATGAAAAATGTCCCCTGTGACTGTTATACTACTATATATTATATATATTATTATCACAGGATTTTGCTGTTGTAGTTGGTTGAGGTTGAACTATTTTGTATCACACTGCAATTAACTTTTTCATTAGATTACTTTGCTGATAATTTTCTCCATTCATCGATTGAAAATAGTGAGAATTGTTGTCACAATTAAACAGAGCCCAAAATGACACCGTCACAATGTTTGTTTTGTTCGTCTAAAATTACAGTAAAATAATCTAAATGAAAAGCAGCAAATCTTGACATTTGTGAAGCTCCAACCATGAAACATTTTAACATAAAAAATGACTCAAAAAAATGTCAAAATAGTTGCCAATTACATTTCTGACAAACAACGAATGTCCTAGCTGTACTTGTATAAACTATTGGTAGTTTAATTTATAACAAAACATCATATTTTTTAAACTCTTCATATGTTTTGTGTGTTTGTAAAATCACTAGTAACAGAAGCTGTTACATAAATGTAGTGAAGTAAAAAGTACAAGATTTCCATCTGAGATGTAGTGGGGTAGAAGTAGAAAGTGGCATGAAAAGAAAATACTAAAAGTACAAAAACCTCTAATTTGTACTTCAGTACAGTGCATAGTTACTGTCCACCACTGACAAGCACTGACTGAATCTCAAACTAATCTAAAATGTTGCTGTCTGAAGCGCAATTAAAGACTTTATTTTGAAGGAACACTTCCGGTCCTAGCAACACCCTCGCTAACCTGTGCTAACTTGACTAGCAGGTATATATAAACCTCCTCCAGCCGCTGGGAGCTGCTGGGAGGTTCTCCGTACCGCTGGAGACATCTCGTTAACCCTCCGTCGTCCCTCCGCAGTGGAAAAATGGCGCTGACCCTTCTACAAAAGGTACAAGTATGTCTCTTCAAGGCGGTCATGGGAGTCTTCTTCGCGGTGTTTCGGCTCTTCTCCCCTCAGAGATCCGTTATGTCCGGGAAGAAGCTGCCGCCGGTCAGCAACCCGCTGCTGCTCCTGTCAGCGACGCAGCTCGCCAAGAAGATCCGGCGTAAAGAGGTGTGTGTTGTTGTGTGTGTGTTCAAACCCACAAATAATCACTGAACTGACTGAACTATTGTAGGTGAATGGTTGTTTACACTCACAAAAGTTACATAAGCTGCTTCTCTTTAAATCTGGCTAGTCACGTGGCAAGTTTGTCTTTACATTATTGCAGCCTGTTTCTCAAGAACAAAACCCTCTTCTCAGCAAAGCTGCCTGCACCTGTGTGGGCCACTCTCTGCGGATCTCTGCCCCACAGGTGTATTGTCTTTACAAGCCGCTGAGACATCTGTGGAGTAACCACACACACACACACACACACACACACACACACACACACACACACACCCCCGGGGGCTTGTTAACATTGTTAGAGTTGATTTCATCACTTTTAAAGTGCCTATATGGCTCCAAAGACTGGTAATTTAACTCTTTTTGGAGTGTTGGTACCTTTCACACTAATTTAGTGTAATTCTTGACTCTTTTTGGAGTTAAAACCAACACTTTTTCACACTGACCAGTGTTAGTGTTAGTTTTTCTTCTATGTAGTGTTAGATGTTTACACTTTCTGAGAGGATCATTTGTTAACTACTAAGTGTTAGCCTCATAACATTTAAAGGTGTAAATAGAGCTCTTCCATATTCCTAAAAAGATATCTGGGAGGTAAAGCTTGCGATAGATAGATATAGATATATATAGATAGTATTATGGGCCTTTCAGACACACGCTTGCACCTGCCAGGGCTGTGTTTTTGCTGCATCAAGCTAAACTTGTGGTACAAGTTCAACTTTGTTCAACTTTTGTGCCTAACCCAGTGGCCAGCACCACACAAATTGTTTCCCATCTGAAATGCACATTAAGGTGGCTAGTGACAGTGTGGTGACATGAGTTTAAGTCATGGTGGTGATGGCTCACCATTGCAAAACGACCAGGTGCCAGTAGAGCAATATCAAACTAAAATATAACATTAACAGGTAGTGCTTAATTTACTTATCAAACAGTGTTAAAGTTTACAACCAGATCAAAAGCATGCCCCCTTGTTTCCTATTTGTCAGTGGAGTGCTTTCATGCTGAGTCTCCTGACTTCAGCCAGTCAGTGTGTGTAGGCCTGCGCAGTGGGGAAGGAGGAGAGACATCAAACACTTCAACAGTAAAAGCCAGCATCAGAGTTAAGAGTAAGAAGTTCAGAGTTAATATTGATACAATTACAGTTACAGGTTTGAGTTAATAACACTTTTTACTCTCTGTTTTAACTACTGTTATTATTAACTGAGTCACACATAATGGATTTCACTCCAGAGTAGAATTAACTCTACATTTACTCAGATTTAACTCTTCTCAATTTGCTGTGTATACAACATAAAGTGCGAGCTTCATTTTATTGACACAGGTTGGACTTTGTGTGTTGATGAACACATTATTTTGTAAGGCATCCACAGCAAGTAGGAGAGGCTGGAAACACCATTAGCCTCAGGTATCTTGTGTTTTATTGTACGGCAGTATATTGCGCAGGTGTTGCTTTTAATGTAGAGCTGAAACAACTGACTGTTAAATACCCATGTTGATAATAGATTTGGCATTTTCGAGCAAACGTGCTTTAATTTCAGCCTGTGAAATGTAGATATCTTTCGGTTTCCTTGGTATTTAATGATAGAAAACCATCTGAGACTTTTAGTTCACAGTCCTTATTATGTTAGCAGCAGTGGAACAAACTTATATCAATATACTTTTTCAAAGAACATTTTCTTCCATCTACCCCTCCCTATTTTTAGGAGACACCTGTTTCATATTTTTATCTGGAGGAATGCACTGTGTTTTTTCTCAAATCTGGCATGCTAACGTTTTCTTTTTTGTGACGTGTGTGTGTGTGTGTGACACATTTATATAGTCTGTTGTTGTGTTTCTGCAGGTGTCGAGTGTGGAGGTGGTGCAAGCTTACATTGACAGGATCCAGGAAGTCAACCCTCTTCTGAACGCTGTTGTAAAAGACAGGCAAGAAAGAATCATTCGATCTGTTGTTCTCTTGAGCTGCAACGTTTACTCGATTAATCGATCGAAAGAAAGTTTTAATTGGCAACTATTTTGATAATCGAATAATCATTTAACGTATTTGCCAGTTCCGGCTGGGCCTGCAACTGATATTATTTTCATTATGATTTAGTCTGTTGATCATTTTCACTATTAATGGATCAGTTGTTTGGTCCAGAAAATGGTTAAAAATGCTGGTCAGTGTTTCCCAAAGCCCAAGATAATGTCCTCAAATGTCTTGCTTTGTCCACAACCCAAAGATATTCAGTTTATTGTCATAGAGGAGCCAGAAAATATTCACGTTTGAAAAGCTGGGATCAGAGAATTTGGAGATATTTTCTTAAAAGATTACTCAAAACGATTAATCGATTATCAGAATTGTTGGCGATTATACTCACAAGACACACAGGTGACCGACAAAAACACTAGAAGGAACAAAGGAAACACTAGCGGCCTTTTTTTAAAACTAGACCCTCACCACTTTCACTCCGTCACAGAGTGTACTCTGGGCGGAGTCACTCTCACAGCCAACCTGAGTTCCCGTAGTGTATAAAAACAGCGGCCAAATTTCGGATGAACCTCTTCCTAGTGTAAACAGGATCTGAAGTTACAGATCACTCACTGCTGTTACACGTTTATCAAACAGCTGTATTAAGATTCAGGAACACTCAAGTGTTTTGCTAGAAGGAAACTGAAACCATTTGTTTTATGATCGTGTATGTACCAACTTATTTTGGTTAGATTGGTTTTGGACGGCACTCAAGTTGGCTGACCATCCCTTTGAGCACGCAAACAGAGTCGATGTAGGTAGGCAGAGGGAGTAGATTTTGGAAAGCCCCTATCGGCTCTTTGTACGTGATAGTAAACGGAATATTGTTGGGGTTACGGCTGGGGTAAAATGTATTTGACTCTCTTTTGACAAAGTGAAACAGAAAATCTGAAATTTGTTGCTGAAAAGTGTATTAATTATATTGTAAATGGTAATTGTAAATGTCATGGTAACACTTGCCATATTTACAGTTTCCACTATGATGCATAATCTGAAAATCAAGCTCTTTTAATCAGCAGTTCACCAGAATTGGGTCAAATGATTTCTCTCTTCTCTCTCTCTAGGTTTGATGCTGCACTCCAGGAGGCGGCCCAGGTGGACAAGCTGATTGAGGAGGAGACTGGAGGAGAGGAGGTGCTGGAGGACCGGCTGCCGTTACTGGGAGTCCCACTCTCTGTCAAAGAGTGCTTCGCCCTCCAGGGTAACTTCCAGAAATCAATATCCTGTAGGGCGACGTCTACAAAATTTCTAAGGGACGATGTCTGCATTGAAACATCGGGATGGATTATGACATCAGGGGGGCGTGCACAAAGGTGGTGGTGGGGGGGTTAAAAACTTGGCAGCCTATAACGCTAGAAGTCGCAGTGGAAATTTTACAAGCACGGAGCAGGTAAAGCAGCAGTGAACACACAGGGTGCAGATGTTGGTTTTGGTTGTTTGATAGGCTGCTTCATTAACAAGCCCACAAGTGGCTCACCTGCTGCCATGATAACGGATCACAGGTGGAAAAATATGGAAAAGGGGGGGGTGGTAGAGAGCGGCGGGGAAAGCCGGTGTGTTTACCAGAGGTGTAGGCCTCTTGTGTGTCTCGGTGTTTGGAGAAGAGAATTCCGAGGAATGTCCGACGCATATTTAAAATTTATGATAATAATGTTGTTGGTGATTAAAAACTGCTTTCACAAGGCGGTATAATTTGAAACATTTAGATCTTTTTTTTGCCAAAGGGGGGTGGGGGTTTACAATCAAGATGCCTGCTCAACGTTGTGATGTCTGTCAGCCATCGCCGTCTACCGGCCCCACCCTAATATCCCGTCAGTCTCTTGAAACCTGGCACTACATACATCAAAAAAACAGAGTTTGAGTTGACGTTTAACACTGGTGGTAACGTATAGTGGAGAAATTTTAACTTTCTTCTGAATAAATCATGTTGTAGATGGCCTCATGATGAAAAGACAAAGAACAGTATTCCAAGCAGCTAACAATGGCTTTGAAACTAAAAACGTCTTTTACTTTTGAGTGTATTTGATGTGTTTCCGTGTTGCAGGCATGCCGAACACTGCAGGTTTGCTGTCCAGGCGAGGAGTCACGGCCACCGTCGACACTCCGTCGGTGGCCCTGCTGAAAAGAGCAGGGGCCATCCCGCTGGGCGTCACCAACACCAGTGAGCTGTGTATGTGGTGCGAGTCCCACAACCACCTCTATGGCATCACCAGAAACCCGTACGACCTGGAGAGGACACCAGGAGGAAGTTCAGGTTAGCAGCTGTTGGTTTAACATCTGACTTCTCTTCTGGGCAGGGACGCTGTCGACTTCAGGGTTCAGGGTCAAGAAGCATTTATTCAGAACATCTTATTGCAGGAGTCTCGCTCCTTGTGTCCAGGAATAGCCCTGATAATCAAATCACGCTGCAGACACACAAACCCAGAGGCTCTGGTTCCTGAAAGGGGAACTCTTAAAGGGGCAGGGGAAATCTGTTTACTGCTGCGTGTGTGAATAAAGTTGTAAAAAACCTGGGGGTGTCGAGTTGGAAAGAAGTGAGCTTACCAGACCTTGGTAGCCCGCTCCTTGTCCCTGCTCGAGGCTACATTAGCAGCTACTAGCATGACGCACCCAAATCTCCAACCAAACTGCCTGTGGTTGAGATGCATTGTGGGTAATGTAGGCAAAATGTTTTAACAAGGAAGAAGAATGAGTGCATCAGTTTTGACCCTTTTTTGGTGTCATGAGTCTGACCAGGTTACAGGGGTCCAATGCTAAATCGGTGGAGAAGTATTTTAAAGCTGTCATTTGTTTTTAATATTACTTTACCCACGATTTATGGTTTATTCACACAAAAGGTTAAATGGATATAGTATAGATGAACTGATCATAACTCAAAATGTTGGCTTTCTTTCTCATTGCATTTATTTAGCAAAGGTTTAGGGCAGTAGGAAAGAGGATTCAAAGCAAAGAACAGTGGTTTATTGACAAACTGTGGAACCTGAAGCACAGATGAGAAAAACACAGGAGTCAGGAGCAGCGCAAACAAGTGAAGCAAGTTTAGAGCGGGTTTTTAAATACTGCAGGTCTTGATTACACCAGGGCCGTCAGGTGTATTTAGGAGCCACAGGGGATTAGATGATTGGAGCCTAGGGAGGAAAGCCAGGAGCGCCACGCCCAGACACACAAACACTGGGACAGACAAACAGGTGACTGACAAAAACACTAGGAGGAACAGAGGAAACACTGCAGACTGCAACAGCCGGATCATGACAGCAAATTCTTTTGTCCATTTACTGTGAGTGCATTGAAACTCTAAAGTTACAAGAGCTACGTGTCTTTTGGAAGAGGATCCGACCAAAAACCAAGTAAAACTGTGTTCAGCGCTACAGTGCAAGTTAAACATTAATAAGATCAGATGAAAACAATTACATAAAGACAATAAAAGGCTTCTTGTTGTCCAGGACCATAGGTCTCATTTACACTGGGGTCGCTGGGGACATGTCCCCACCACTTTTTTTAAATGGTTGATTTTGTCCACATCACTTTTTGAAAGCATTTGCTAAAAGTTTTCTGCAAATTAGCTTGCAACAAGAAATGTTAAATAACAAATAAAAATTCTACAAGAAAGGTTTAATTGCACACAATGAATGAATAAAATGCAATGAAAATATAGAATGAAACAGATCTTGACAAAGAGTAACTTCAATCAATAATATTTTTATATTCTTAATTGTCACCGGCCACATGAATTTGGTTTCCCTTCATATAAATAAAGACATTTCCACCATAAAGTGATGCAAAAAATGTCTCTAGAATGCAGGAAATTAAGAGTTTAATGCACAAAATCATCTGGGGGAGGACCTGCCAATCAAGTGACCTTTTTCATCAATGAATATTTCTCATAAATGGCATTGGAGTATCTTGTAGTAATTGTGCATTATCACGTCTCGTGGACTAAGTGTTTCGTCACACCCCTAATATGAGCCCCTAAATGTCCCCACCACTTTTCAACACAAAGTGACACCCTTGTCCAGGACTACAATACTAAACCAATATTCTGATCTTGTGATATCATATTATAGAATACTGTGACATTATTTATTAGGTGAAGTTACTATGCGTTCTGGGAAATGTAATGTAGAAGAATTGTCTGTCAATCTTGAAGTAGTCTTCGTCATTGAGATGCTCAGCTAGTTTTGTTGATATCATACAGCCAGTAGCTGTCAGCTGCACCTTGGGGAGTTTTTGAGCTGCCAGATTCACCAAATTATCTTTCCTCTCTCTGTCTCCTCTTTGCCTGCCTCAGGTGGGGAGGGCAGTATACTGGGAGCAGCAGGCGCAGTCATTGGCGTGGGCTCAGACATCGGTGGCAGCATCCGAATGCCCTGTTTCTTCAACGGTATATTTGGCCATAAAACCACTCCCGGTAAGAGAAAGTAAATTTTAAATGTATGTTAATGCAGTCAGTCCATATTCAGTGTGCTGCTACAATATCCGTTGTACAAAACTGTATAGATAAGAAATAATAAAATGCCAATGAAAAATGGCAGTCGTGGTGATGAATCTGCAGATTCTCGCGGCTTTCCGGAGCTTTATAGTTTCAGCTTTTTGCCTAGCTGTCCGGTCCACAACAAGCATCGTTTTTGTGGAAGCTCTAAAAGCCTCACTGTACATGACCTGCTCCGCTCCAGACGGCAGACAGACACAGTTGGCGACTAGCTGGTGAACACAGTGGAGCATTTAGCAGCTAAAGAGCCAGATATTTCTCTCAGGAGTTGGTGGAGACCAAAACAAGAGTGGAACATAACTGTTAATTAATATTTAATATTTTGCCTTCATTTATCCAGGAACAAAACTCAGCTTCTGCAGGTTAAAAGAACACGCTTATAAATCAGACTTCTCTGTAACTGTGATGTGTGTCTGCAGGTGTCGTGTCGTGTGAGAACCAGTACCCTCCTTACTCTGGCAGACACGAAGAGTACCTCAGCACTGGTCCCATGTGCCGCTACGCTGAGGACCTGCTGCCCTTGCTCAATATCATGGCAGGACCCAAAGCCCACATGTAAGAGCTCAGCTGGTGTCTGTCGCTTCAGGGAAGATCCCCTTTTTTTTTTTTTTTTTTTTTTTTTTTTTTCACAGCCTTACTTTATAAACAAATTCTTTAAAACCTGACGCAGCACACACAGAAGGCTTCTTCAAATAGTGCAGCACGTTCCCTTTGCTCGTGCACATCTGCAGTTATGTTGCCAGCCTTGCTGTGAGAGGCGTACTTGGAGGCAGCAGGAAGAAAAAGTCTAAGTTGTAATATTTTAATAGCTTGTATAGACAAATTTTTGAGATGAAGATATGGCAATCACCTGGAGGCACATCCATCAATTCACTGCAGCTGTTTGGTAACAATAATCTGCACAATAAATACCCACACACTGCTATTTATCTCTTGATACTTCTTTTTATGCTACACAGATG
The DNA here is from genome assembly GCF_021292245.1 of Micropterus dolomieu. Classification (NCBI taxonomy): domain Eukaryota; kingdom Metazoa; phylum Chordata; class Actinopteri; order Centrarchiformes; family Centrarchidae; genus Micropterus; species Micropterus dolomieu. The sequence goes on along the minus strand of NC_060161.1, from coordinate 22,999,400 downwards.
TGGTAACAGTCCTCATGCAAGAACATTTGTCTTACTTTTTTCTGTGAGGTTTGCATCCCATCCCCACCACTGCGTTTTGGAGACCTTTTGCTACGTTTTTAAACAAAAACGGAGTAGTGTAGATGGGACCTTAAAGGTATCCTGTGGAGGTTTTGACCTCTAGTAGCAGAAGAGAAGACTGGTTGGTTGCAAAGTAAACATGGATGCAGGTTTAAAAAAAACAAACTCTTCTTTGTTAATGAATGTAAACACAACTTTTATTTGTTTTAAAAACAATCCCACAAGGCACCTTTTAAATGAAACTTGCACAACCTTTCGTCAGTCTTTTCGTCACATGCCACAAATTCTCTTAAATCACTTGTACGTGCCTTTAAGAATTAATCTGTTCACGTGAGAGTTTCTTACTTGTGGCCCAATGTTTCCATCACAAATGGTCTTTCTCAGTTAGAGTGAAGGTGTGACAGGAATTAGATGCAAATATGCCATGTAGAAATGTAAATAATGTCGTTATTCACTGGAACCTTTTATCAAGTGTATGCAAACAACTTGGACCAAAATCTAAAGGGCCTTAAAGAGTCAGGTTTGAGTCACACATTCAAACCCCGACAGTGTTTGTTGAGATCAGATCTTTGAGGTACAGTGGTTAAACATTGATCAATGTGTACACAGGTTGTCCTTAAACACGAAGGTTGACCTAAAGAAGCTGCGGTTCTTCACCATCCCTCACGACGGCGGCTCTCTAATGACGTACCCCGTCAGCAAAGAGCTCATAGAGATCCAGAGGAAGGTGTGTTGAATCTAGGTCACTCCTGCAGACTGAGTGTTGGGAAACACGACACATCAGATCAGTTTTCAGAAGTAAAATCATGTGATTTTCTCCAGGTGGTGGAGCGTCTGGAGGCCGACCTCGGCGTGAAAGTCCAAGAAGTGCGTTTCCCTGAGCTCTGCTACAGCTTCCAGATCTGGAACACCTACATGGGTCTTCCTGACAAGGAGGGCAAGGTAGGTCCTCCTGACCCAGAGCAGCATGTCTATACATGTCTGTGAAGAGCAGTTATTGGACACGCCTGCTGAGTATTTTAGCAGTTTTTCTGGTCGACGAATGAAAATAAACAGGCGTTAGTTACTTTGCTGTTGTCAAAACTCTCTGTCTAATCAAGTCACAGCACCTACTCTGCTGCCCAGAACTGGTTCACTAATCTGTTTAGCTTTAGCATCACACACACACACACACACACACACACACACACACACACACACACACACACACACACACACGTACGTTGTTCCTCTATCCCTGTGGGGACATGTCATTGACGTAATGCATTCCTTAGCCCCTTACCCTAACTTTAACCATCACAACTACATGCCTAACGTGAACACTAAAACCACGACTTAACCCTCAAAAAGTCCTCTCTACCTGTGGGGACCTAACTTTTTGTCCCTCTGAGGACTGCAGGGTGCTTTGGTTAGTCTGATTATTATTGCCTCCATGCCATTCAGTTTCCTGGTTTGGAATACGGTAAATTACTTTAAGACAATAGTTAAGGTGGAATGTTTGTACATTCACTACAGTTTTTAGGCACTTGAAACTTACTGGAGTATTTCTGTGTTATGCTACTTGCATACATATGATGACCTCATAAACTTGAATTCTCCACCCTTCTTGTGACCTTTTACAAAAAACAGTATTGTCTGGTTGGAAACCCTTTGTCGCATTTTACACTTTGATGAGTTGTTAGCAGTGTTTCCATTTCCAAAATATGAATAAAAATGTATGTAGATTCTCTTCCTTCCTCTTCTGTTAATCATCTCCTGATGTTTTATTTTGTGACCCTATCAAGGGGTCTGACCACTGGACTAAATTACCTATCTGTATACAGTGTAATTAAAAATAGCTCGACCAGCTACAACAATAAAATGTTACTTTCTGAGCTTTAAGTTAACGATGTGTGTGCATCTTCCACCACTGATTAAACTAGGCTGAAGAAAGGTATTGAAAACAAATGCATTGCCTTGATGAAACCTTTTACAGAACTGTTCACATTAAAGGCACTATATGAGAATTTCCAATGGTTTAATGGTGGCGCCACCAAGTGGTGATATCAAAAAAGACACCGTGGTAGACGCCAAAAGGCTCCCGGCTCTCTGTGGCAATTTCTCTTTGTTAAGATGGAGAAAAAAAATGATGTTCTGACAATTTAAATTACTCATAATTTGTCATGATTTCTTTTCTTGGTGTGACTGTGAATGAATTATCAGCCCTCTTTGATGCCAAACTGGAAGTAACGTCACATCTCACTTCAAAAACTTGCTTGAGTTTCACCAAAGAAGACCCGGTTCTGCACCTCCATAAAGATAATGTTCCTCACTTACCTGAGTAAGAGCGATGCTTTTGAACAATCATTATTATTTATTTATTTCAATTAATCAGGCTTCAATATTTGAGAGAGATGTACGGTGAATAGAATACGCTGTATTTCCCAACACTAGGTGACAGAAATGACAGATGTTCCCCACTTAAGTGGAGTTAGAACTTTTTTCGCCATGAAACCCTGAATTTAAATAAAAGAAAGCATTTCAGGGAAATATTTGTAATCCAACTCTCCCAAATGTCTTCAAGTGTGTGTGTGTGTGTGTGTGTGTGTGTGTGTGTGTGTATATTCCTTGCTGAAAGTAAGCATAGGAGGCTTCATAAAGGCCGCTAGTGTCCACATTCACACCTGCTAACGGAAAAGAGTTGTATTACTGCAAAGCAGAGCAACAGAGGACAGCGGGTTATAGTCCCTCAAAAACTGCTTTATTGTGGCACAAAGGAGAGCCTGATGTTGAGATAACAGTTTAGTCAGGCCACTTACACAGGTTAGTGTTATTAGAGTGATTACGGTCGCTCTACACACTGAGGAGTCTGGTGACAACAGAAAAGAGCAGCCTCATGACTGTTGGGAGCAGCACAGGAAATCTAATATACACACTCAGTGTACTTTGTGACCATAGAAAGAGGAATCCACAATTTTAAAATATTTTCTTCCCTCAGCCTCCTCAGGCTTTTGCTGAGCTGTTGGGGGAACCAGGACGACCCGTGCGGCCTCTGTGGGAGCTGCTGAAATGGATGGTGGGAAAATCAGAGCACACCATGGCTGCTATTGGTAAGAGGGAAACAATATGTTACATTTGTTTTAATTGGAAGTAATCAATCAATTTTGGCTTCATTCTTGTTTCAGGACTGTCTTCGTCTGTTAATATTTGTTTTCATCGGTGCAGCACTATGGAACTGTGGTTGTTCAGTATGGTGTTATTCTGGCAGACGCCGTCCTGAAGCTGCAGCTTTCATTAAGTGAACTCTGTGTGTGTGTGTGTGTGACGTCTTCAGGTCTGGCCCTGGTGGAGATGTCTCAAGGGTCCAAACCTTCGACCTCTGTCATCCAGCAGAAGGACAAGCTGCAGAAGGAGGTGGAGGAGCTGCTGGGGACTGACGGTGTTTTGCTTTACCCCTCACACCCCAGAGTGGCTCCCAAACACCACCACCCGCTCTTCAGACCCTTTGACTTCGCCTACACAGGTCAGTCCGTGTTAAAGCTACAGCACCACAGTTCAGTCTCACTTTATAAAAGACAGAGCAGTTCTTTGAGCATTTTCTACAAGCTGCCACTTGATTTTGCAGGTAGAAATTTAGATGTTACAGTCTGTTTGTTTACTGGGTCACACCACTTTTATCTGGTAGGATTTAAGATGCAGAATGGCTGCTGGAGGGGCCACAAGTGATTTTTTTTTTTTTTAATATTATCTTAGGATACATTATTTGACATTATTACGCAAAAAGGCCATGTAATTGCAACTATTACTCATAATTTGTAAATGTCTGGTGAATTAATATCTGATATTATAGAAACTAGCATCCAAACATGATGCAGGAGTATGGGATCTGCGTTACCTTAACTAAAATTCAGACAGGATGATTATTAAGGCTTCTTCTTCCATGACAATGGCCCTCTAAAATGATTATTTCTATCTCCCGGCCTCCACTGAAGCTGTCAGAATATGCTCGAGTCCTCTTATTTTTGTTTCCACGTATGAAACTATTTCATCCACTCTCCTCTACCTCCAGGTATAATCAACATCCTCGGGCTGCCGATCACACAGTGCCCTCTGGGTCTGGGTGAGGAAGGTCTGCCCCTGGGTGTGCAGGTTATTGCCGGGAAGCTGCATGACCATCTGACCCTCGAGGTGGCTCTGTATCTGGAGAAGACGTTTGGGGGCTGGAGGGACCCCGGAGCCAACTGAACCCAGCACCAGTACTGAATCTCCAGACTGGAGCTGGTTGGGTTTGGAGTTGCTGTACTCTTTATCTGCCTTGCTGCTTGCTGCAGTCAGTCAGATGGTTGAATGTTGAAAAGTTTGATTTTTGCACTAATGATTAATCTGTCATTCCAATAAGTCATGATTTTATCTTTTACCCTGTTCAGGTTATGTCACGAGCACAAGCTTTAACAGTTGTTTTTTTTTTTTTTTTTTAATATAAGTAGAAATATATTTCATCGAGCGTAACTTTCAGAAGGTCAGTACATGTCAGGTTCGAGGTTTTAAAGGCCCTGCACACCCACACACGAGTTTCTGTTGTAGACTTCTGCTCATGTTCACACTTGTCTGATGCTCAGCTTGGAGTTTGTTGATGTTACCCGACTCCGTCTATGCTAAAGAATCATAAAAGGTGTCATTTGAGCTGGTGCAACTAATCTAGAGCGAGGACAATCGTGTAAGGGAGGACATGACTGCACATGCCAGAGGAGGTCCAGTCAGCCACAATAATGAAACATCATGAATGTTTATTTATTTTACTAGGTAGTATTGCTTAGAAAACCTTTTGTTGCAGGGTAATGTTATTCATGCCTAATTGCAGTTAATCGATTATGATGCCTGTTTTATGCTGCAACTTATGAGTTAATAAAAAAAAAGGAAATCTTTCTTTCTCATTTATTACTTTATAATAAAAATCTCTCTTTGCAGCAGGTCTGTTTGGGTCAGATGGTTGTTATTCTCAGGCCTGTCTCTTCAGCTAATGACCCCAAATCAAGAAGGCGGCAACAGTTAAATTCTAAAGTCCCGGTAAACGGGTTTGTCACTCACAAAATACAGAAAAAGCTCATTTCAACACAATTCATCATCGCAATTTCCCGCAAAATGTTGTCACACATCAGCTTGTCACTTCCTTGTTTACCAGCCGCAGCCCCTACAACATTCCAACATTCATTGCAATTTTTTTTTTTAAAAAGCTGCTGCAAAATCAGGCATTGTAGGCCGCAATAAAAAATAAAAAAAAATAAAAGCTCGCGAAATCCTTTAAGTTCATTCGCTTTCTTGCTTTAGAATTAGAGAAGAAAATTGATACTACTCATGCCTGTACAATAAATATGAAGTTACAGAAAAAAGTAACCTCACACAAAGGCTGGAAACAGCCTGGCTGTGTTTAAAGGTCCCTAAATCTGCCTACCAGCACCGTTAAAAGCTCACTAATTTAAACATTGTTTATTATTTAGTCTGTACAAACACTGGAGTGTAAATGTCAGGTTGTGGTTCAATGTGTGGGACTATTTCTTGGCTGAACTGGTGAGTGTGACTACAGGGACTTAGGCCCACTTTGATAAAAACACTGCTGAAATGTTTCACATTTATGCACCAGAATTTAAGAAACCCTCCCAAATATATTTGCATTGTAGTGAAGGGAGAAAAAAAAGCAAACAGAAAGCACAAAAACGACACAACTGAAGAATTCCCCCACCCAAAAAATACAAAATAAGTGAGTGAGTAAAGTAAGAAAGATGAGAAACGCCCCCCTGGAGTCTGTTGTCACTTTATTTTCTTCCCTTCTTTTGAAAAAGGATGAAAAATTATTAAACATCTACCAGAAGTCTCCAAACAGAACTTGACAGTATTAAGAACTATTCACCGCTCCTCTTTTGGTCATCTCTATGATGACTGTCATTATTGTTCTCTTTCTTGTAGTCGTCACAAATCATGATTGTGTTCTGAAAGGTCGACGATAAGCTGTGAATGTCACATTCATACAGAAAAAAACAGACAGCTCGTCTTTCTGTCTTTGTAGACACGGGACATGCTTGTACCTCAACAGTACAAATGTTGGAAAGGCGCCCACTGGGACAATAATTCCTCTTCTCAGACTCGTATAACTCTCTCACCCCTCCTGACCACAGCGTCATTCAGGAATCGGAGGAGACTTAAAAACTGAAACAATAAAAAGGGAAACAACCAAACAAAAAGTACAGAAATATTCTTCAGTCCTGCATTTTGGCGGTGCAGGAAAAGGGAGGCCTTTTCTCTCCTCTACGATGTCTCACCCGCGCAGTGCTTCATTTGGCCCAAATGTGTATGCAAATACTTGTTTGTGTAAACATGTTTCTTTTTTTGACGTGGATAAGAAATTTGTGGGTGTGTGATTTTGAGCGAGCGAAGCGCCTCAGGAGGTGTTGGTGATGGGTTTGTATTTCTTGAGGCGGGTCCACTGTCCTGTGGAGTAGTTCATTTCGAAGACCGTGTCCACCAGCATGGTGGTGCTGCCGGTGCCGTCTGCTTTGGGCAGAACCTCCGTGTGTTCGCTCAGCTTGATCTGGATGATGTCCCCCTGCTCCGGGCACGGATTCTCTGCAGGACAGACCGGAGGAACCACACTGGTTATTACAGGAACTACCAGGTTTGTGTGCAGCATCAACTCTTACCAGGATCTAAGGCTGGATACCGGGAATTTAGATCCCTGTATTTCTTGGAATTTTTTTTTTTTGCCAAAATCAGGTTCTATATCAGAAAGACACCTGCTGGTTTTCAGCGCATGTTTGCAGAAAGTGTTCACTTACTGAAGATGATCATATTTACAAAACGCCTTCTCCAAACGTCATGAATGCTAGATAGATATAGTCCAATCTTCAAATGCTGTTTCACTAATTCTTCCAATTATTTTTTTGTTAAATGGTAGTTTACAGTTCAGCTGCAATATAGGTTTCTAAATATGTGAAGAAAGCAATCGGCTCTGCAGACCACTATCTCTAATCAGAGCGCAAGAACAGAGCTCCCATTCCCCAAACCACTGAAACAATATACATTGTTCAAAAAAAATAAAGGGAACACTTAAACAACACAATGTAACTCCAAATCAATCACACTCCTGTGAAATCAAACTGTCCATGTAGGAAGCAACACTAATTGACAATCAATTTCACATGCTGTTGTGCAAATGGAGGTGGAAATTATAGGCAATTAGCAAGACACCCCCAGTAAAGGAGTGATTCTGCAGGTGGTGGTGACCACAGACCACCTCTCAGTTCCTATGCTTCCTGGCTGATGTTTTGGTCACTTTTGAATGCTGGCGGTGCTTTCACTCTAGTGGTAGCATGAGACGGAGTCTACAACCCACACAAGTGGCTCAGGTAGTGCAGCTCATCCAGGATGGCACATCAATGCGAGCTGTGGCAAGAAGGTTTGCAGTGTCTGTCAGCGTAGTGTCCAGAGCATGGAGGCGCTACCAGGAGACAGTACATCAGGAGACGTGGAGGAGGCCGTAGGAGGGCAACAACCCAGCAGCAGGACCGCTACCTCCGCCTTTGTGCAAGGAGGAGCAGGAGGAGCACTGCCAGAGCCCTGCAAAATGACCTCCAGCAGGCCACAAATGTGCATGTGTCTGCTCAAATGGTCAGAAACAGACTCCATGAGGGTGGTATGACATCCCGACGTTCACAGGTGGGGGTTGTGCTTACAGCCCAACACCGTGCAGGACCAGAGAACACCAAGATTGGCAAATTCGCCACATGTGACAGACGTGACAGAGTCTGGAGACGCCGTGGAGAACGTTCTGCTGCCTGCAACATCCTCCAGCATGACCAGTTTGGCGGTGGGTCAGCAATGGTGTGGGGTGGCATTTCTTTGGGGGGCCGCACAGCCCTCCAAGTGCTCGCCAGAAGTGGCCTGACTGCCATTTGGTGCCGAGATGAGATCCTCAAACCCCTTGTGTATGCTTATGCGGTTGGCCCTGGCTTCCTCCTAATGCGAGACAATGCTAGACCTCATGTGGCTGGAGTGTCAGTAGTTCCTGCAAGAGGAAGGCATTGATGCTATGGACCGGCCCGCCCGTTCCCCAGACCTGAATCCAATTGAGCACATCTGGGGCATCATGTCTCGCTCCATCCACCAACGCCACGTTGCACCACAGACTGTTCAGGAGTTGGCGGATGCTTTAGTCCAGGTCTGGGAGGAGATCTCTCAGGAGACCATCCGCCACCTCATCAGGAGCATGCCCAGGCGTTGTAGGGAAGTCATACAGGCACGTGGAGGCCACACACACTACTGAGCCTCATTTTGACTTGTTTTAAGGACATTACATCAAAGTTGGATCGGCCTGTAGTGTGGTTTTCCACTTTGATTTTGAGTATGACACCAAATCCAGACCTCCATGGGTTGATAAATTTGATTTCCATTGATAATTTGTGTGATTTTGTTGTCAGCACATTCAAATATGTAAAGAAAGGAGTATTTAATGAGATTATTTCATTCATTCAGATCTAGGATATGTTATTTTGGTGTTCCCTTTATTTTTTTGAGCAGTGTATGTTGACATGGCTGCATGTGTTCGATTTGCCCACCTGGTCTACATATTTACATTGGACTTGTGAACCTCTGTACTGAAAAACAGAGGGTCAGCTGTAACCAGGGACATTTCTCATGTCACAACTCAGAATAACTCTATATAACTCTATCTATAATCAAATTTAATTTGAATGAATAGGAGGTTTCTGTGTCCCATCTACAGTGAAACTTCTTATCCTGCTCTTAAATATCACTTTGCATTGTAAAGTACAACTGAAAGGCAGCATTCAGCGGCCTGGGAACCAGATGAATCTGCAGGCTCAGGTTTCATTTGCTCTGGCAGGTACATCTGGCTGCCTTCCCATTCAGTTTTGTTCAATCTGTCATGTCAGTTTTTAACAAACTGGATGGTACAGTTTTTCTAAAAGAACAACAAACTGCACTTTACTCTACTTCAGATAGGATTTGGTACATTTCATTTACCAGCTACGCTTCATCACACGTTCCATCGCTCTGATTGGTTGTAGGTCTCTATTTTAGGCATTTTGGTCTGTGCCCGTTGGTAACACCCCTTGAAAATCTACAATGAACTGAGAGGTTTGCAATGTGCAAATTGGTCTGGCGATGCACAGCTAAGCATTCACCACATTCACTTTGGAAATTTGAGTTTTTAGGAGAATCTTAATCCATTCAAGCTCACACATCTTTCTTTTATCTGGGACTTTTTTATCTGGGATTGTACCATGTCAGTATTTTTCGTTTTAGTTTTGTGATGTGAAGGATTTGCTAAGAAACTACAAGAAAACCAGTAAATATTTTTGCATATTTCACGCATGAGAAGGAATAAATACATTTTCAGTTCATGTTTTGTTCAAGGTGGGGTAGGCAAATTATTTCAAAATCATTTTTAGTTTTACTTGTTTAAGTTCTCTTTACATCCGGTCAGTAAACAAATCAAATATAACAAATGCTGCAAATGAATGAAATGACTAGCTGGCCTACCTACCTGCATGCACTCATCCTGCATAAAAATGTGTTTTGTAGAAGTGGCTTTGGGAGGCCTGAAGGGAGGGGGTGTCTCTTGCTAGTTTCTCCAATGTCACCTACCTCAGCTTTAACGCTGCTGTGTGTGTCACATATAGAGACTTTCACTGATCTTTTTTTTTTTACTCCTTCTAGTGACAGATAAAGCATAAACCTTCCTTCTAAAACGTGTTATGTGCTTCAGGATTTTGCTTTTTCTACAGGAGTTATAGCTCATTTCCAAAACACAATAGATCAAATAAGCTGAGGAAACACTAACTTGTCATATGGCGCTTTTCCATAACCACTACCAGCTCGCCTCGCCTCTACAGTGCTCCGTTTTCCATTGCAGATAGTACCCCTTAATGTAGCTTGTCGTCATAGCGACGCCACACACAACTGCCGTGACATAATGTTCAATGCGACACACACACCAGCGACCCACACAGCTTTCTCTTTGTTTAAGTTAAAACGTTTCAACATTCCTCAGAATGTAAAGACAGATAAGCAGTATGAAAACCTTCCAGCTGTGTTTTCCTCTGCCGATGTTGCTGCAGCGGTCTGTGTGACGGCAGAGCAGAGGGCTCTGTGAGCGGGCGGCTGGCCGGCCTCACACGCTCCTCCCGCGGGTTGGCACAGGCTTCCCCCGCAGCCAATCGCGGAGCTCCTCAACTCCGAAAACTTTCCAGCACATGATTGTTCAGAGAGAATATTTACTATTCACTGCATCATCATTGCGTGCACCAGACAGGCCAGCAGCAGAAAGTTTTATATTTTACAATTTTCGTATGTAATTTCATCACTAAATCCACTTCTGAGAAGTTTTGAGGTGACAAATCAGCTGTGTAGATATCGAATATTGACAGTTTTACGAAAAGTGATGGCGGAACAATCAGCAGTCTGCTGTGTTTTCACGTCACATTTTAGTATCGCCTCAGCTCGCTTGGAACCTCGATTGAGGTGATACGAATAAAAGTACCTGGAAGCAGGTACAACTTTTCCACAATGGAAACCCAAACAAAGGCGAGTCGAGGCGAGTTGAGCTGGTACTGTTCAGTGGAAAAGGGGCTATAGTGACAGGATAAAAATGTTCTGCTTGCACATTTTAACAGTCACTCAGAAAGGGAAAGGCAGCGACAAAGGTGACATCAGGCTTAAAGCTGAAACTTTACACCAATAAGAAATGAGTATTTGTTTATGAAAGTTTGCATCAGGCAGCTTTAAGATTACTCCTGTACCTCTGGATCCAGCCATGAAGCCCAGGATGAGGGCCTTTTCTGGTCTGGTGACCTTGTTGGCCGTCTTGAACATCTCCTGGGCTGCGTACATCTGGTCTCTCTGAGGAGCAGAAACAAACTCAGTTGAGCAGAACACAGAGCTTAAATACGTAGATCTTACTAGACACATTCTAACACACTGAAGTCTCAAAGAGGAGTTTCTGTTGTTTCCACCTTACCGTGAGTGACAGATTCTTTTTGGGCTGGGGCTGCGGTGCCGTCGGGGTTGGTGTCGGGGTGGGGGTCTGAGGTGTGCTGGGAGGCTGGCTGGGGGTCTCCGGTTGGCTGGCTGTCGCAGCTGCTGGGGGCCCGTTGCTGGCGGGGGTGGAGGCCGGCGTGCTGGGGGATGTGGGGGCTGCAGGATTAGCCGTGTTGCTCGCGTTGTACATAGGTGTCCTCTGTTTGTACTGGCCTGGTAAGGTGGCAGTGGCGCCAGCGCCCGCTGTTGCAGACTCCTCTGGTTGGCGAGCCGACTGCAGCGTTTCCCGTCCCGAACCGCCAGCATTCGCTTTAGAGGAGGTTGGTGAAGAACAGACGTTGGGAGATTGACATGATGCCAGCAGGGGCACTTTTAAGTGAACTTGAACCCTTAATCTGACAATACAATGCTGTGCGGTCTCATCTAACCTGGCTGTGCCTCGGAGCTGGGAATGTAAGAGGAGGAGGGAACCATGCTGGGTGTGGCCGGCAGGTAGCTCGTTGACGGCAGAGGATTCTCGTTCAAGGCCCCCAGTTTCTGAAATACAAATCCAAAGACAGAAAGATAAGGGAGAGGGTAATGTGAGACAAACTGGGACATATCAAGAATGTTTAAGCGGTGCGACCACAAGTACCTGCGCAGAGACGAGGCCGGCAGCATAGTCGGGTGTGGTGTTTTCCACCACTGCTTCTTCTTTGGCTGCTTTCTCTCCGGCCTCCGTTTCTACGGCAGAAGAAAACATTAAGTAAGCATCAGTGCAATCACACATTTCCTGGCTAACGAGTTGGTGGTGTAGCTCTTAAGCTCAAATTGATGGAGGGCTGCAAGTATAAATACCCAAAGTCTTTCTTCTCCTCTTGGCTTCTCTTCCAGCTCCGACCATATCCAGCTCCGAAATATCTAACAGCTGGAAAGGAGAAAAAAGGCCAACTGTGAGAAAAATGCTAACCTGCAAACACAAAGTATGCAAGAACTAAATGACTGAATAAGAACAAGCAGAAGTTTTGGACATTACCTTGACCCCCCTCTCCTTACGCAGCGGCGTCCGTGCAGGGGCAATAGGTGTGCGGTTACTGGGAGGGCTGAACATACTGGGGGCGGTGGGGCTGCGAAATGGGGCCTTGGGGATCCCTTTGAGAGGAGCTGTGATGCAAATATTGACACAGCTATCATTTAGAATAAGCAACGCTTATTGTTTATTATATTTTTTTAAGAAATAAATGAGCCCGATCATTAAAATAATAACAGTTTGTAGTGCTCAATCAAGAAACTCACTAGTAGTGTCAATCTTTTTGACCAGTCCTCTTCCTTTGGCGTGAAAAGGCACTCCAGCTGTCTTTTTCAGCTGTTGGGCTGTTTCTGTGGCTAGAAGAGAAGAGAGAAGATTATACAATAAAATATAATTCTTATATTTAAACACGGACATTAAAACTGTAAACAAACAAATGAATGATTAACAAATCTTGTCGGCACTTGTGACCAATGTTTAACAACAACAAATGTACCAAAAGTAAGCCACAGAAGATAAAAACCACACAGTTATATGCGTTAAGAAAGTATTAGTGTAAGTTTAATGTACATTTCTGTAGCAGCTCTGCTCTGAGCGTTGCACTCTTGGGCTTCCTCTTCAGCTGGAAATGTTTGACGGGGGGTGTGAGGGGTCCAACCAGAGTGGTTAGCGCACTCTTGTTCAGGTACTGGCACTCCAGAGGAAGCATGGCAGAGGCCTCGCACTCGCTCACTGGGGAAGAGACGGGATTAAAAAAATAAATAAATAAATAAATTTACCTTTAGATACTGTAGCTGCTTTGAGCGTCTACCACTCAGTTTGATACCAGACTTGCAGATGTTCCCTGGCTGTTCAAATGTGTGCAGTTTTATACTAATTTTAAACAGCTGGTTGTCATGACACCTGAGTGAAACCACTATATGTGATGCTGAATAATCGTTATGAAGGCCTGAATAACTTAATGAGATTAGAACTGTGTGATTAAGAAATACCTGAACATAAAGCAAACGTCAGGAAGTGTACGGCAGTGAGTCTGCATAAAGATCTTGTATTTAAATCTTCTTTATAAGCACAGTTATCTTAGCATGTTTCATATTATCAGTACAATAATCAGTGAGTTATCAAGAAAGGAAATTCTCACACTCGTGAGCTGAAGTACGCCATGTTTGTTTTACTAAAACAGTAGTAGAAATACAACTGAATATGTGCATTTATTACACACAAATAAAACTGAAATCTATGCTCCCACCTTACACAAAACTCTACGACTATATTCATGAGTAAAATACTGAGTTGCTGCAGGGAACAATTTTTAATTCAATTATTAATTACACACATCTTCATGTCTAAACAGTACAATATCAAAATGTATGTACGGGCCCCAAACGTAATTAAAGAGCAGTTCTAATTTGATAATTTCAGTTCCTTTTCAGAGCACCAGGCTGATTAATAGGCCAAGAGGTGCGTCGTTATATGTACAATTTTTAACCTATGGAGTCAATATTCCCATAGCGGCCAGTGAAGGGCCACTACAGCTAAATAAATTTAAAATAAGGAGTCCACATTCCCTACCTTTCTCCCTGAGCTCTCCAAGAATATCCTGCACATTTGGATTCTGCTCCTCCAAGTCCAGATTGAGAGAGCCGGTCTCTGGGAAGGACTTGAGGATGTCTGCAACCATCAGCACCCAGGGCTCTGAATCCACAGTAGCCAGCTGGATTATCTCCGACAGGGCCTCCTTCATCTGGCGAGAGAGGACAGCGCCGTTAGTGAAACCGCTTTAAAAAACTAAATATTAGTATCACGTACTTCACGGACAGTAAATTATCACTGAATAACTTATTACCGTTTAACAGACTAAAATTTTTAACGTTTGCAGATTCTTCTTTTCTTAAAAAAATTATTTATTGAACTGTAAAAAATAATGACACATTTTCTTTGTCTTACATGATGGTAGTTAAGTATCTTTGAATTCTTTAGTTCCAGATGTTTGTTGGGAAAAAATTTTTAAGCAGTCACCTTGGACTTTGTGACTGGCTTTTTTCCAAGTACTTTATTATTATACAACACACAGTTGTACTACAAAATGAAAATGTGTAGTCCATTCATGCTACACATGGAACTTACCATATTCTAAAATATATTTAACATATAAAATATATACACTTATTTATATACAGAAAAGTATTCGCACAGAAAATTATTCCGCAGTGCACATTTTGACAGCAGCAACAACAGTGAAGATTACATGTTTTTTTATCTTCACATAAAAAAATTTAACATTTAGGAAACAGGGTCCACTTTGACTGCATTTGAGCACCAAGCATCATGGATGTAAACACAGAGTCCACCGCCTCTCATCTTGCCAGAGTCTTGTCCTTTGACAGCTCGGAACATGCTCCGCCTGCAGAGTGCTGGATCTGGGTTGTTGATGTGTCAGGTCTGTGTAAATATGTCTGGCAGCCTGAGTCCCCTGAAGTCCAGACCAGACATTAGCTAGGAGCAGCCTTAAATCCAAGCTGGGCCAGCATGGCTCCTATGCCCGCTCTCTTTCCTCGCCTCTGCCGTGATGACTGGTTGATCTGACTGGGTGGATCGGCTCAAGGTCTGCTGCCCTTTAATACAAACCGTTTCCGATGACTGTATTTCTGTCACAGGTAATACGCGTTTCAGCAATAAAGCCGGAAAGAAAAAACAGATGAAAAACAAAAAAAATGTAGTGGAGTTTGTAGGACGGTAACCCAATCTATCAGTAATAATGCCAATAGATATATAACATTTTCTCATCCGTAACACTTCTGTCCAGATGCACTGCTACTTTTACTTAAATAAAACATCTTAATTACTTCTTCTGCAGGAGGCTGCGGTTTATCAGGACCAAAACCTCTCGCCACAAGAACACTTTCTTTCCAACATGGCCCGAGTCCCCAACACTTAACCTTGAAATGTGTACATTGCACTAATTCTTTATTGCTCATATTGTGATTTTTTTTTGCACATTCCTTATTAATTATCCAGTATGTTATTTGTATTATTTTGTATACTTTTAATCTCTTTACTTATAGTTAAGCAGCAATATAACGTTCATTTCACCAGACTACACAATATATCCGTTACTACATTTAGACAATTAGAGACTAATGAGATCTCACTTCAGATAGTTTTGTCTGTGTTTCACAAACTGTCAGTGGACATGCACACTGATGACGGGCACTTAACATTTTATTAAGCAGCTTCGCAAGTGATCTGTGGGACTGTAGCTGCTGGTACCGCCCTCCTGCTCTGTGGAGCCCATCCCACCACAATGTCTGAACGAGAGCCGCTATGCTAATGTGACCCGCTGTAGCTGCTGAACCACCGCTGGGAAAAACGCAATTTTCCGTCACAGTGTTAACGTCAAGTTGGTCGTGTAGCTGCCTAAAGTTAGAGTAAATTCGCACAAGTGTTTTTCTGAAGTAACGGAGGTAAAAACAGCAGGATAGCTCGCAGGAATAACTTGATGTTTCTCACGATAGCTGACGATATTAACCGTCGCCTGTGGTTACGATAGCGAGCTAACGCTAGCTAAATATGATAATAACGAGCTAACACATTTAACCAGCAGTCTAAAACACCCTCAAGAGGAGCAGTGTTTTAATTTAGCGCATCGAGCTTGAAGACTGAGCTATTTTCTTGGACGTGTATCTAAGATAATAGCTTACGTTATGACCTGTCAGGCTAACACAGCTAGCTAGCGCACAGCGACCCACCTCGTCAACGGTCCGCCGGGGAAGATGCAGCATCCCGAGCAGGAGTTTTAGCTTCACGGGCGGCGATAAGCTCGAAAAGCACAGCCGTATGTTGTCGATTACAGACACGGTGAGGAGAGAAGCGATGCTCGGGGGCGTCCAGAGTTCGTCCGTGGATCCCAGTTTGTTGTGAAGCCACAGGCCGGTGTCGCTGTCCTTCATCGACGCCATCTTGGAAAAAGAAGTGTTTTGAGTTCGGGCATTTTAACGGGCTACCTAAAAGAAAACAGTCAGGACCCCGCCCACGCTGTAGTGGGGGGGCATGTATCAACCACTGAACCATGTAAAATCTAAATAACTAGAAATAAAAGGTGTATTTCACCTTTAATACAGTGGCTATAACTTCATTTGGTTTGTCCATACGTCGTATGTTGTGATAATAAAGTTAAAAGGGTTCAGTTGGTAGGTAGGTTTATTGTCACAATATAACAAGTTATAGAGTGAAATTGAGTTTTATAACTCCCTTCTGCTACATAGAAGACAATATACATAACTAAAGAAGCAATTATAAAAACGGTAAACAGAAATAAACTATAATCAATAGAGCAGTGCTGAGGATGAATTAGAGTTTAAGAGCCTGATAGCTTGGGGGAAAAAGCTGCTCTGCAGTCTGGTGGCGCGGCAGCAGAAACATCTATATCTCTTCCCAGAAGGCAGCAGGGTGAACAGGCTGTTGCTGGGTGCGTACTGTCCTTTAGTATCCTTTGGGGTCTGTGTAGGCACCTCACCTCACCGATAGCACTGATGCTCTGGAGATGGGTACCAGTGATCTGAGCAATTTTAATCACCCGCTGCAGAGCCCTCCGGTCCTGGGCCGTGCACATCCCATGCCAGATTGTGATGTTTCCAGTCAGGATGCTTTCTATTGCTCCTCTGTAAAAGCTGACAAGAACATTTCATTTCACATTGCAACTGTGTATGGGTGCATAAGTGATGAAAATGGGCATATTATTTAAATTTTGCTCACTTAGGCCTAATTGTAATTGTAAAATAAACTGAGTAAAGTATTATATACAATAGTGATTTCATATTTATTGTTTGCGCGCACAATTACCACCCCCCCTTCCCCATGTGTTGCAGGCTTTTTATATACAGTCTATGGTTGCAGGTGATTGTTTTAATATGGTAAATTGGTTTACTTTGGGAATATGCAATAAAGAAAAACACTGGTTGTACTTTATTATCGAGATACCCTGTGTTGAAGAGGCATTGCCTTAGTGCCAATGAATAGGCATGACAAACATGTAGGCTTACACAAAATGTGGCTGTATTTTCATTGACTTTGATATTATTCAGTGAAAGTTTTTTTGACGTCTCAAAAAGAAATGACGAAATACATCTGCAGTTATACAATATGTACACTGTATATGTGCAATGCATTTTATTATATACTATGTAGGTGACTATATTATGTCAAATAGCTCTGTTTTTATATAAATTTATAACTGATTATTTTTTATTATGTCTTACCATGTAAGCAGTATTTTAATGTGCCAGCTGATCAAGATGGAGCAGATTTGTACTACAGTACTTTATATACTGTACGTTGGGTACTTTAATCTACGCCGTATACATATTTTATAAAATAATCCTATTTTTTTATGTTCAGTTATAGTCAGAAAAAATAACTAGTAACCAAGCTGTAAAATAAATATAGTGAAACAATATTTTCCTCTGAAATGTTGAGTAGTGGCAGAAAGTGGAAATACTCAGATGTTGTACAGCACTTAAGTGTAGGCTATGTATTTACTTCCCACCATTTATTGATTATTGTTGATAATGATTATTAATAAAACATCCATGGCTGAAACCATGTATTTAAACATGTAAATAAAACTATATACAGTCTGTTTATTAACTGCCCCTTTGTTAAAGGCTTTTATTTTGAATGTTGTCACCGGAAGTCTTGATTCTGGTCCCCAAGGCAAATTTGGGTTGAGCTACACGCATGCGCACTCTCCTGATCTACATAAATCAATCCTTGGTGGGCATCTTGCGCTGATTCTGCAACATATCATCGACTGATTCACGGTATGTTAACATCGAGGTTGTTAAATACACTGTTATCCTGCGCTGTAGACTGCTGTTAAATACATACACATATTTACCGAGGAAAACTGGAGTTTTTTCTAAACAAAGCCTAACAGATTTTGTTATTTCATTGACCGACGGCCGTGCAGGACATTTTCCCTTGTATTTTTGCAAACCGCACACTTGCAAATTGCATTTCTCATATCACAGGTAATTAATCACATCATCGGTATGGCATCCAGTGGATATCTGCAGGCAGCGGTCCTCCTTCTGGCGGTCCAGCTCCTCTGTCTCGGTGCAGCTGATGCGGATCAGGAGACCGGGACTGTCATCCCTGCCGAAAGTAGGTGGATGGCAATATGCTATTTGATTTGTTCTGCCTGTTCAGTGCAGGATATTAAAGGTTTGTTAGGGGGACATTTGTCTGCCACAGTGATAATGTATTATAGCCTAATGATAGCAGGTCCCCACAGAGGTTTCTCAGTGTGGGAATTGTAGGTCATCCTAATTGGTGTTTACATCACAACATGAAAATGGGCCTGCACTGCTAGTTTAAGACCCATTTTATCATCTAGACTAGATTCAAACAATGTAGAGGTTTAAAGGCAAATATGCATGCGTTTGTTTTGCAGCCACCATTGGTCACAATTGTAGACCGCTGGGATCTATAACCTTCTCCACTTCTCCACAGTTATGTCACTATAGTCAAGCTTATGAAACAATATTTACACCAACATGTAAAAGTTGATCCCTGCAGTGAAAGCAAAATTAATAAAATAACATAATCATAAATACCCCTTAAGGCAAAACTATGTACATTTTAATGAAAAAAAAAATTGTCCTCTGACAAATGAAAAGCAATTAAACACACCCTTGTTTGATAAACTCAGGGTTTCTACTACTACAGCCTGACTTGGTCTGATACGACCAGCAGCTCATGGTGGCTAAACCTTAGATAAACATTGCTGTGTAGATAAGCGACATCTCTGGGTTAGGTCAATGACCTTATCTATTTGTACTTCTGATACACAAAATTTTTAATGCAAATTACTATAAGCCCAACTACTAACAGTGCAGGCCCACATATGTTTACTTACTGCTCACATTGAAAGACACAGGAATCTTCTTTGAAATTAAGTCTAATTGTAAAAAATAATAATTCAGAAATTTACATTCTAACATGGAAACGACTAATATGTGAATCTCTTTATTTTGTGAATTCTTTCCTCTCATTTGCAGGTCGCCCATGTGTGGACTGTCACGCTTTTGAGTTTATGCAGAGGGCACTGCAAGATCTAAAGAAGACCGCGTTCAACCTTGATGCCAGGGTAAGTGAAGTATCACAAAATGTTGTTGTTTTCTTGGCAGATTCCCCTTTCCTCTGATATTGTTTGAGGAATTCTTCATCTCCAGTGCTATCAAAGTGTTAAATTCTCTTGATTCACCAGCTGATGAGTCTTTCGTGTAACAACTGACGAACCATAGATTATTGGGTTATATTCTGATGACTGGATATACTCAAGGTGTCAAAGAGGTCATATTATGCTCATTTTCAGGTTCAAAATCTTATTTAGGGGATGTGATAGAAGTAGAATAGGGCGGGTCCTGAGGTAGTGTGATCCAAAACAAAACCATTTCAGCCATAATTGTGGCTTTGTTCACTGAACATGATTGGACAGTGGACCTGAGTGAGAATTGATCTTTTATATGTAACTTTTCATATGTAACTGTGCACTGTCTCTACATCACAGTAACAACTTTATGTCCATTGACTACCTGGAGGGTAAAGTTCTATAGGGAGGGTGGGAGTGAGGGGAGGCAGCAGGCGGACATCTTGTCACTGTGTGCTGCAGCTCAGTGTATTTCTCCACTGGTTTTTTTGATTGAATGCCTTACTAGCCGCTAAGCTTATGACGCATGTTACAAAGTGACGCACATAGGTTACGGAAGTAAACGCTGGAGTTGTTTTCAGGCAGTTCAGAGCAGTGATGTCTGTGGGAGATGGGAACTCCCTTTGGTGTGGACTTTGGGCTTTTTCACTTTACAAACCTATTACATGCACAAAAAAGGTATACAACTCAATAAAGGAGAAGGAAAAAGCCAAAAAGCATAATATGATCTCTTTAACATTTTACATACATTGTATTTAATGTGACAGTATAGGCTTTATTTTTCTATATCATATATTTTACGCATTTTCTTAGATTCTTTTGTATTTTAGTTTATTAAAAAGGGACAATCCAGGTCAGTATAGTCACAGGAAGAGGCAATGCAACTGTAGGGCTTCTAGCGCAATCTCATTTCCCACAGTCGATTTTATATATATATATATATATATAAAATCCCCCTCTCACCCCTTGCGGGGTGGTATGTGTCATCCCCAAGCTCAGGTCCTCAGGCCTGGGAGTTTGAGGGTTCTGCGCAGTGTCTTAGCTGTTCCTAGGACTGCACTCTTCTGGCCAGAGACCTCTGATGTTTTCTCTATCTCTGAAAACATCATATATATATATATATATATATTATAACAACAAAAACAACAAAGCCTCTCCGAATGTCTATCAATATGTATTCATATATAAAAATTTAAATGAGTATATTATTTAACTTTATTTGATGCTCCATTTACCTTTAGCTTCTACTGTACACCACGGGACGTGTTACTACAGATGTTGTCAATACAAATCAAATCAACACAAACAATTTACATTTATTATACTACACTTCACTGAAGACGTATGATCTTTCTTTTCGCTCTAAGCAACTCGTTGGGAGAGTGTTGAATTGTTGCAGTAAGTTGATGAGTTCAGCCAAGTATATACAAGTAATATAAATGTTATTTTCTACCTTTTATCTATCTACCTTTATAATTTATATTATCTAGCAAATAATAAAGTATGGTTAAATTGGTTATCATGCTCTCCACAATAATGTTAGTATATCAAAAAAAGAATTGCTCCTTTTAGAATGCATTACCCTTATAATCACCTGACATGATATATAAAAATATTTGACAAATATTTCAGAATACTATTTCTAATGTCAACAATGAACCTTAAAACTCAATAAATAATGTTTTATGTCTGTCTTTACTACAAAGAAGTCTTTTACTGCAGTATCTTTGCTTGATTGACATTCTTTAGGAGAATTATCTGTAAATAAACAGCTACATTTTTAGCAGGAGTTGAGGACTCTTTTTCAGCCCTGAATAGTGTCTGCAGTGTTCCTCTCACACTGCATACAGCCCCATCAACCTCCACCAAGACGGTGGAGCAGCTTGTGTGTTGCCTGAGAGGCAAAATCCAGGTGAAAAAAGCCTTTTAGAGAATGAAACAAACTGAAACTGTAAAAGTGTCAGTGACAAAAACAGGACCCTTGAGTTCAGCTGATGTTTACATGTTGTCCGCTGCAGACAGAGATGCTGGTGCTGAGGGCAGAGAGGAGGGCTCTGTGTGACTGTATGCCCACCAACTCACTGCGCTGAACTCTGCACTTCACCGCCTTCACCGAGTACACCTGAGGACACTTCCACCTGTCATCACCCCGAAAACAACCCCGTTAGAAAACCTCTACTCATGCACAGCGATCTTCATCCTAACTTATTTACACAATAGGCACTTTATTTTCTTTTTCGCTCATATCACTGTTGAGTGACTCTTTGATTTGAAGTCATGCATCATGAGGCATGTTATTGTTTTGCCTTATTTGGGGCGACTTTTATACCACTGATGTTTTACATTGTGAAACTGGACACATGTCTGGGTTTGTTTGTCTCCCAACGTCATAGGATGTGGGTCAGTTCGCATCTGTCTCCTATGAAGCATAAACTATTTTTTGTACTTTTTAGTATCGGGCTGTATAATGTAGATACAGTAGAAGGCATCTGTACATTTACTTGTTGAACATGTTGTATGAGATTAATGTTTATGACAATTATACACATTAAACTGTAGCATCACATTTGATTTATTTAACTGCTCAAAATGTTTCAAACACTTTTTTATCACCTAATTAAATTAGGAATCAGCAAACTTTCACTGGTTAAAATGAATTGATTTGCAGCCTGGCTTCTTTTGCATAAAAAGGAAACATACTTTTCTTTTTAACAAGATTTTTTTTTGTAAAGAAATGATCTGCAGAAAGTTTACCAGAAATTCAAAAAACAACAGTTTCAAAGGGTTTTTAAGGTGGAAAAAGCGTACTTGTAGGTCTTGATTTAGCGCAGCACTGTAGCATGAATTTACAGCACTTTTTGTCAACCTACTGTTAATATAGATTGTATGTATATATAATGTATATGTACATGTAATGGAGGTGTCCACACACTTCTCTTGGGCAGATAGAGGATTGCTAGCTGCAGCAGGGGACACAGAGATAGAAATAATAATTGTCTTATTGTTACTTGTTTATGAACAACGTACTTTGTTAACATTATGTCACATGATGCTCCATTTATTGTCTTAATGTTGTACCTATCAATAAAAACAACAAATGACCTTTACTACTGTTATTCTTTTCTCTGGCTGGGACTTTTATCACAGATCGTCCGTGTGATCTGTGATAAAGAAGCACAGTGTGGGTTTGTGCTGGCATTAATCTGACACATTTATTCATTCATTGTGGTCTCTGTTCCAGTAAGTGTTACAGCTCAGTTGTAGGTGTAGCACTGAGATGACTGTGTGTAACAAATGTGTAAAAAGTATTTCAATACAGATGAATCTGCCTGTTATTTTCTTGATTCAACCACTAATTGTTTCATACAATGCTAGACAAACAAACAATATTTAGTTTAATGTCAAAGAGGAACAAGAGAACCAGGAACATATGAGCAACTGTAACCAGGAATTTTTGGCATATTTACTAAAAATACAACAAACTATTACTTGATCATCAAAATAAATATTCTGTTGACTGATTGAATAGTTGACTAATGGCCTCAGCTGTACTTTCATTCACTGACAAAATTATGCCTGCATCCAAACAAAGAGCCCATGTGTGCTATAGGTCACATTTATGTGTTTTTAAACCATGTAAGCTACATGTACGTTCACACGTATAAGTAAAGAGTTTGTGTTGCAGATAAAAAATTAAGCATTTCTGTGGTTCAACAATTATTTCATGCTGTGTTTGGTGCTGAATCAATCACTGGATTTTACAGAATATTATTCGCCACCAGTTTTGATCATCTGTGAGTCAAATAAAAAAAAAAAATAGTTTCTGGTTTCAGCTTCTCGAGTGGAGGATTTGCTGCTTTTATATCATATAAATAGAAAATCTTTTAGACTAGTGGTCAGACCAAACAAAACATCTGAAGATGACGAGAAATTGTGACTCTTTCTTTGACATTCCACACTAAATAATGAACGATACTGAAAATAACTCCAGCCACAGACAAAAACGCATTAGCATCTTAATACAGTAAAATGTAGATTTGTCCCGATTTTTAAAGATCTTCCAATCAATTTGGGAGTGAAAGCAGGTTATGTGTTGAATTATGCTTTTGAATCATAGCAGCACTTCAACCCCTCTGTGTTCATTTATCCCAGGAGCTGGTGTGTAGCAGAAGTGATGCTCCTGCTGCTCTGGCTGAACTCATCCCCTCCCACACACACCTTTTTATTTATTTACAACAGGGATTACAGCATGGAAATAAGAAATTCTGCAATACCTCCATCTACACCAGCAGGAGGAGCTCTAAGTAAAGGCATGCTGCCAGCTGTGTTGCAGCAATGCAGCACTCTCTACTTCCACCATGGCTGTGAAGGCAGATAAGGTGAAATACTGTAAATAGACTCACAAGGAGGAAAATGAGGCGCTGCCTGCCAGGCCACTGAAGCGTTGGCAGTGACCTGGCAGGAATTGTAGCCCCAAGCAGCACCATGTACTGCCAGCACTGTGGAGGCAAAGCCCCTCATACTGCACCACAGCACACAAGCAGCCTTATTACACAGGATACTCCAGTTCTGTTGCTTAGGCAGCTTTAACCTACCAGGCTTCTGCAGGAAGGACTGAGAGGCTTCAGTATGCAGGGACACAAAGTATACGCTGAATCACTTTCTGTCTCACCCCCTCGCTCGCTGGCCTTTTCTCTCCACAGAAGCCTTTCAACTTTTCTTTCATCTGCTCCTGGAAAAGCTGACTGAATCCCTCCAGCTGTTTGAAATTCTCTGTAGGGGGCAAGCAAGAAAAATCCTCAATATTTTCATACCCTTTTATCTTAACTTGAGCATTGATTTGACCTTGCCACAAAAGTTTGCTCTCCTCACCCAGCTGCAGGAATTGCATAGCATACTAAAGCCAGCCCAGCCAGGATAAATCTGAAGGATGTAAATGTATGATTCAGCCTTGTGCTCTGTGCTTTATGTGTGGAAAGGTCAAAGGTCAGTTATAGCCTTCATACTGTACAGATACCCCCACAACCCTGAGCTCAAGTATCCCTTTCTCGACACTCGTCTCATGTTACCTCAAATTTAAACTGGGTGTTATGTAAACACATTGATTACAAAAAGTGAACTTTGAATGGCAGAAGATAGACGTTTCAATAATTTATCCAAAAAGCTATAAGCTATTTTAACCATCTATCCAATATTTTTAGCTAACTAGTTTATTGATGACTTTTAGTTAACTATTTTAACGATTTATCCAATACTTTTAGGAAATATTACACTTTTTACTTTACGACATTAATCTGCTTAAGCTTTAGCTACTAATTACTTTGCAAATTAAGATTTTTACACACAAGACATTTTAAGTTTAGAAAATATGATGTATGTGAAGTTATTAATTTAAAGATTTCTTTATTTTTCTTTTAGTTATTTGGATCCTTTTAATTGTTAATAATGTTGTTGTTTGGACATAACAAGCATTGTGAAGGTGTCACTTTGGGCTCTGGCTAATTGTTACAGCAGTTCTTGCTACTTTCAGAATTTTTACAAACCAAACAATCAATCGATTAATGGAGAAAATGATCATTAATTGCAGTCCAATGCAAAAGAGTTCAAAATACGCTCCACCTAAACCCGCAGTTAAAAATCTGCTTTTACATGAATGCAGTATTAATGAGTAATAATAATCTACTGATATAATGTTATTACTATTATTAATAATAGTAACAGTACACGGGATAGTTTCCTGCAGTAAGTGCTTTTACTTTTAATAATTAAGTACATTTTCCTGATTATACTTAAATACTTTAATCTAAGTAACATTTTCAATGCACCCGAGTGTTTTTACAGTGTAGTATTAGTACTTTTACACGAGGAAAAGATCTGAATCCCTTTTCCACCACTTTCTTTAGCTAACTGTTTCACCATGAGAGCAGGTGAAGATGGAGACGGCTTTGTGATACAAAAATGTAAGCATGACCTTCTGGCATTTCAAATAGCCGTCCTTTATGTAAAGTGGCCACTGGATGGCTCAAGTAACATTCATTTTCTCTCTAACTCCCTCATTTTATCTGATGTTGAATAATGTCCAAATTGATACTGGAAGAGATAGTTACTTCAGATCCTGAGATCTGGTAAATGTTCTCAGTAAAGATATTTGAAATATTCTTTTGGAGCTGCTGATTCACTGAAAGTCTTTTGAAGAAGTCTGTTAAGAAAAAAATTACCCAAACTTCACACGCAGTCTGTAAAATATATGTGTAAACTATGTTCTATATTCTTAATTAAAGTATGTATCACCTTTTTTTTTAAAATGTTGATTCATTGCGTCTTTCAGACTTAGTTATCCTGATCTTTCTGTGAATAGGCGTGAATAGATAAGTATGAACACACACACACACACACACACACACACGTTCAAACCCCTTAAGAAAACCCCTTAAGAAAAAATGCAGATTTCCAGCAATGCAAACAATGCTAACTGTAGCAGAGAAAAGTGTTCACATGGTGATCATCTCAAAACAATAAATGAGATGCTGAAAATATAGAACAGCAGCTGGTGTGAAATGAAACTGTGAAAGAAAATAAAGCTGTTCACCAGCTGGTAATGCCTCTTCCCAATGAGGAAAAAAAATGAATTAACAACAACTGCAACAAAAACTACACAAAAAACCAAACCCATATGTAGCCGAGTCACCCCTGGACTGATGAGAAAATCAACACCACATCCCCTCAGTCTACAAACTTTAATTATGTCAATTCATGCTATACATTTTATCAAGTGACACAAGTCAGGGTGATGAAGGTTTATCATGCAGTAAATTCTAAAAAAAACTCAATTTAGGATAATTACACAGGTGAAATGTCAGGTGTTTACCTCAGTTGGCTGTGATCAACACACGGAGCGTAGACTAACTTAATGTACTCCTATACTACACCTCAGTTGTGTATGTGTCACCATAGATTTTGTGGGTTAGGCATATTTACCTTATGACTGTGGTTTGTTTTACCTCTGTCTCACACACAAACAGTGAAAATGACTGCAAGATGTAATTTTCTTAAATATTTGCTAAACTAATGACACTCCCATTGGCCTCAGTTGTACTTTATGTTTAATACTTCTTAGCAAATGTCAGCATGCTTAACTGAGATAGTGATAATTTTACCTACTGAACATCAGCGTCTTAGCGTTGCCACTGTGAGCATGTCAGCATGCTGCAGTTAGCTTTAACTCAAGGCATCCCTCTGCCTAAGTACAGCCTCACAGAGCTGCTGGCATGGCTGCAGACTCTTGTTCTATTAGTTTGATAAGCCATAAGTCACTTTGCACTTCGGTGCATTTTCAAATGTTTTGTTTGTTAAAGTTGTTTTTGTTTCTTGTCAATTCCGTGCATCTGTTCATGTCATGTCACTGGTTTCTGTCACAGTGAAAATTCTTATATTTTCCCTTAGGATCTGAAGCTTATCATGCTTTTAATCTCCGAGTGAAGACATAAAAATATAAATGTTGTGTAAACCCTTTAAATAGTTCATCTTGTTGTCTTTACAGTGCAGCTCCATGCTGGTGTTCTGGTTAGTGGTGGGATGACACAGCAACAGCAGGAGGCTGTGGAGGTGGCCAATGTTAGCAGGGCACCATGAATAAGCAATATGCAAGATCACGCATTCATTATACATACATATATATATATAAATGTGTAATGAATAATATACATATATATGTATAATGTAGCTGGACCATAACAAATTACTCATTACATGACTTTTCTAAAATGCCTGATCAGTGCTGCAGAAAACTTTAGCGAGAGAAAAAGTTTGGAAAGTGACGGAGGAGGAGCAATTTTGAAAAATAAAGAATTTTTTTTATCAGTTATCAATGTTTCAGCTTCCTTGATAAATGGAAATTAATTAAACTTAATTTCTGTATAAATTGTTTTCATCTTATGATCATTTGGATTAATTTATTTTCCCAGTGATTTTATTTATAAAATGCCTTGAACACCTTGTTTTAAAAAGTTTCTTATAATAAATAGGTAACAATCAAAGATAAAGTTTGGGGAAAAAAACATCCTCACATATTATATATAAAAAGTTTAACTCTCATGACTTCAGCTAATTTGCTCCCTCAGGACTGTGCGGGTGTGGTTCTGATTCAAATGTGGCCAAATCCTTATTGTAGTCAACCGAGCCCCGCCTACTTCAAATCAGTGAGAAGAGCACAAACACCAACATTCAGCATCATGTGAAATAACCAAAACTGTTGTAACTTAAACAGAATATTGTGTGTTCATGTAGGATTTCATTGTTCATAGTAAGAAGCTGCCCTTAACAAATCAAATGCCACATTTTAATCCATATTATCAATTTCATTTATTTAGGATACACTTACATGTAAATACATAGAGTGCAATTTTTTCTATAATTTGTGTAGAAACTGGAGCAAAAAAGTTAGGCTGACTTGTTCCTCATTTTTTCTGTATATCATGTTCTCTTGCAATTAAATGTTACCTTACATTATGGTATAAGTTTTCTGTGGGAGGTTCAGTCAGATATAGTGGCTTCGAGTGTCTCTATTAATTAATTAAATAATCTTTAGAGGACAATCTATTCTGATCATTAAGCGAGGAGCATGTCGTCACGTTGCTGCCAATTTTCAACTTCCTCCAGGAGCTGCTGATCTTCAGCTAACCACTGGAGAATCTCTTTTATAATTTTCTCCAGGAGCTGCTTATCTTCAGCACCCTCCTGCGGCAGCTTTTTTTCAACTTCCTCCAGTAGTCGCCCTTTTTCAGCTTCCAAATGCTGCAGCTTTTCTTCAGCTTTCTTCAGGAGCTGCTCTTTTTCAGCTTTCTCCAGAAGCAGTTTTTTTTCAACCTTCTTCAGGAGCTGCTCATCTTCAGTGGTCTTGTCGAGCAGCTGTTCTTCAAGTTCTTCCAGGAGCAGGTCTTCTTTAGCTATCACCTGGAGCAGCTCTTCTTCAGCTTCCTCCACGAGCAGCTCTTCCATATCTTGCTCCTCGAGCTTAACCAATAGCTTCATTATCTCGGCGTCCTCGTCTAATTCATCCAGCTTTTCAGATGTGGTTCCACTCTGCTTTAGCTCAAGAGCTTCACCCTCTTCATTCTTGGCAGAAACAGAAACTGTGGGATTTAGAAAGACATGTAAGTGCATCCATTAATAAAGGACAGGTCCTCAAATGCAAAGAACTTAGCGAGACATTGACAACATGTATAAACAAATACCACATTACTGCAAATATTTTGACAACCACATACCATATCAGATTTTATCATATAGTTACCTTCGTTCTGTACTGGTGCTGCCCAGATCACAGCCACAAAAGCAAAGACCAGCAGCGCAATTTGGATCCTCATTTTCTGAAAGATATTATTAAACTTTACAAAAACTCTATCACATGCTCTGTAAGTATTTAGTAATGGATTATGTTGGGTCCGCTAAAGAGTCAAGTAAAGCCACAATAATCACCATCAGTTTGCAGTAACTCTCAGGTACAAAGGACTTCAACTCGAATCAGGAGTATTCTGACTTTCTGACAGATGTAAAATATATATACTTTTGAGCTAAGCATATTTGTTCAGTGTTTCCAATGTGACTACAAAACAAAGCTCATCCACAGGTTTTGTTAGTCTGTGACAAACAATGCTCCGAGGCATTTAATTTACTCCGAAGCCTCTCTGGGAACCATCACCTTATCGTGGTGGAGGGGTTTGTGTGGCCCGGTGAGCCTGGAGGCTGTGTTGTCTGGAGCCTAGTGCTCCTGGTAGGGTCTCCCAAGGCAAAGTGGTTCCAGGTGAGGGGCCAGACTGAGAATGGTTCATAAAGACGCCTGATGAAAAACCGAGGAAGAGGAGGAGAGACCCTGCCCGGAGGAAGCCTGGGGCCCCCGTCTGGAGCCAGGCCCAGAGGGAGGGCTCGCCGGCGAGCGCCTGGTGGCCTGGGTTTGAAAAAGGAACTTGGCACCCCCCTCTCCATCCTCTGGACCCACGATCCCTAGGAAGATCCACAGAGGTCGGGTGCGCTGCCACATGGTTGGCCGTGAAGGTCAGGGGCCTCAACAGACCAGACCCGAGCAGCAGAGTCTGGCTCTGGAGACGTGGAACGCCACCTCTCTGTGGGGGAAGGAGCCGGAACTTGTGGGGGAGATGGAGCGCTACCAGTTAGACCTGGTGGGGCTGACCTCCACGCACAGTCTCGGTTCTGGAACCGTACTCCTTGACAGGGGATGGACATTATTCTTCTCTGGAGTTGCTCAGGGTGAGAGGCGCCGGACGGGTGTGGGGATACTCACAAGCCCCCGGCTGAGCGCCGCCATTTTGGAGTTTACTCCGGTGAATGAGAGGGTCGCCTCCCTACGCCTTTGGGTAGTGGGGGGGAAACTCTGACTGTTGTTTGTGCATATGCACCAAACAACAGCTCAGAGTATGCGGCCTTCTTGGAGACCCTGAATGGAGTTCTGTATGGGGCTCCAGTAGGGGACTCCATAGTTCTGCTGTGAGACTTCAACGCGCATTTGGGCAATGACGGAGATACCTGGAAAGGCGTGATCGGGAGGAACGGCCCCCCTGATCTGAACCCGAGTGGGTGTTTGTTGATAGACTTCTGTGCTAGTCATGGATTGTCTATAACGAACACCATGTTCGAACATAAGGATGCTCATAAGTGTACGTGGTACCAGAGCACCCTAGGCCAAAGAACAATGCGGTTTTCGTCCTGGTCATGGAACAACGGACCAGCTCTTTACTCTCACAAGGTTCCTGGAGTGAGCTTGGGAGTATGCCCATCCAGTCTACATGTACTTTGTAGATCTGGAGAAGACGTATGAAGGGTCCCCCAGGGAGATACTGTGGGAGGTGCTGCGGGAGTACTCGGCAGTAAGTCGGACTCTTGCTTTACCGCACCGTTGTGACGAAAAGAGAGCTGAGCCGTAAGGCAAAGCTCTCAATCTAGGTGAGAGGTGGTTTGGGCATCTGGTAAGGATGCCTCCTGGACACCTCCCCAAGGAGGTGTTCCAGGCATGTCCAGCTGGGAGGAGGCCTCGGGAAAGACCCAGGACTAGGTGGAGAGATTATATCTCCACACTGGCCTGGGAACGCCTCGGGATCCCCCAGTCAGAGCTGGTTAATGTGGCTCGGGAAAGAGAAGTTTGGGGTCCCCTGCTGGAGCTGATGCCCCCGCGACCCAACCCCGGATAAGCGGATAAAGATGGATGGAGCCACAACTGCAGAGACACAACTAAAAGCTTGTATTTTATTTTATTTTTATTTTTCAAAACCTGATCAGGTGTACAATGTTTGTAAGTCCCTCAAAGCATTAGTAGCGTAATGGCATTTATTTTACAACTGTGGTTTTATATGCGTTTATTTATAAACACAGTCATATTTACTAGTTTCTCAACCTAGATGTGTGGAGTCCCCATTCGCCTGCTTGAAAGGCATAAAGTATCAAAGGATATTTAAAAGAATAATGTACTGTAAAACTGTAAATTAATAGCCCGGGCTTTTATTTGCTTCAATCACTGAACTCATCTTGCCTATCTTTGGGACATGCCTTTTATTTCTTTCGTCCAAAAGTCTTCGTTTCGTACAAAGATGGGAAATAGGCTCTTATTAAATTGTTTATTTCAACCAGTTTGAATATTACTTAAATAAAAATGAGGGTTTTTTTTCATCTCTCTTATTTAACATACCGGTAAATTACAATTGTTTCCATAAAATGAACAGAACGAATAAATTGTTACCATGTGTAGCATGTCCATATTGACAAAACTTAACATTTATATTTGTATGAGTGATCTAAGCAGCTTAGAACTAGCTCAAGCGGGCGACCTGGTGGGCTTAAAAAGGTGAGTGGAGAGGCACAGAATCCAAGTGTGAAGTTTACACAGCCTGTGATGATTTGGGGTGCCATGTCATCTTCAGGTGTCCCTCCACTGTGTTCAGAGTCAATGCAGCTGTCTACTAGGAGATGTTACAACACTTCATACTTCCATCTGCTGACAAGCTTTATGGTGATGCTGATTTCCTTTTCCAGCAGGACTTGGCAGCTGCCCACGGGGCCAAAACCACTAGAACTGGTTTGCTGACAGTGGTGTTACTGTGCTTGATTGAGGAAACTGTGAGAAGTGAGAGACACCAGAACAACAATACTGACGAGCTGAAGGCTGCTATCAAAGCAACCTGGGCTTCAAAACAACTCCAGCACCTGGAGCAGATTGCCTCCATGACACGCCGCCTTGATGCAGTAATTCATGCAAAAGGAGCCCCAACAAATTACTGAGAGCATAAATAAAACTTTTCAGAACTTTTAAACTCTTCAGAAGGTTGACATTTCTGTTATATACATTCTTTATTTCACTATTCTAATATTTGAGATATGGATTGTTGATTTCCACGAGTTGTAAGCCGTAATCATCAAGATTAAAACAAAAAACATTTTTTCACTTTATGTGTAATGAATCTATAATATATAAGTTTCGCTTTTTGATTTAAATTACGGGGGGAAAATGACCTTTTCACAAGAATAAAATTTTCTGCAATGCACCTGTATACTTACTAAGGTTAAACTTGTACAACAAAAGTGACAGGTGTACTAACTTTAAGACAGTTAAAAACTTGTTTTCCAAATATTTGCTTTTCAGCTCTCACTTCAGTTTAGCCAACTCTCTGAGGCTGTCAACATTTAGATTATACAAGTTATTCAGTAAACAGCCTCAGAGAGTTGGCTAAACTGAAGTGAGAGCTGAAAAACAAGTTTTTAACTGTCTTAAAGTTTAGTTAGTTTTAAGAGGCTATGTCTAAGTTTTTGATTTTAATAAAACAAATTTTCATTGCCTTATTGTCAATGGGCTCAATACTCACTTAGAAATGAAGCACATGCCTGTTTTCTCCGTTGCTTGCATCAGCCACTATTGTGCTTTTAATGTGGGGTCTCTGGGTCGGATTCAGCCCTGTGCGCTCCCGAGCCTCTCTCAGACTACAGCGACAACACGGCAGCTAACGACATGCAGTCCACTAACACCATAAAACAACCGTCCCACAGAAAAACACAGACTCCACTTAAGGATACAAAACAACAATAAAGTTTTGTGCTGAAGCCCATCAGACCAAACAGGTTCAGATGATGTCGAGTAAGAACAAAGTGAGCATTGGTAAAGCTGGAGAAACACAGAGAAAGTCACGTTAGCTTGCTGGCTAACGCCGAGCAGTTGCTAATGTTATCCGGTGCAAAGTTATATCGCTTTCCACATTAATTCACCAACTAATGCGACCCGTGTTACTATCCTGTGTACCACAGATATTATGTCAAAGTGTCAAAGCCTGCAAGAAACGATGTAAAAGTAAAAAGCAAATGTGGAGCGATTTGTTTACTATCCTATAGCAATGCAGCCAGGAGCACTGACGTTCAATTTAGATTTATTGCCTTTTACCAATACTCAGGTACACAGCTTCTCCACCTCTCAGTCGCTGTAACTATATATATACAACCCAGAGGAAGAGCCCTCCACTGACACTACAATAAACTTACTTACTGCAGTCTAACTGTTATAAAGTGTGACACAATCTCGTTATAATATTCAGTCCAGCTCACTACCTGTTTCGTTATCATCCAATACATTTAGCTGTGCTGACATTGCTGAGCCTCCGGTGAAAGACACACAGATAGTAAAGATAGTTACTGAAAGCAGCAGGCGAGCTAACGCTGTAGCATGTCGGCTAAATGCAGTAAATGTACGGTGATCATGTCATGGTGCTTTCAGACCAAACGCAAATTTATTCCTCGCGACGCTTTCCTCGCTGAGTACATTCGCTGCAAGTGTTCACACACAATGTGAGAAGGCGATTAGAACCTGTGAAAATTCACTCGAGTTGGAAATTTTCAACTCACGCAAAGGCCTTCGCTTCGTCGCCACCGCCCCTTTCGCGTCGCTTCGCGCCGCCCGACAGGAAATCGCGGCTCTGCACGTCTTTGCACGTCTTTGCATTGACTTTATATGTATGTCTCGCTTCGCTTTTGGTCTGAAAGCACAGAAACGAGCATGGATTAGTTCTACCCGCAGCTGATAAAACTATTACTGTAACGTTGCAGTGGGAGTTTACCTGAGTTTCCAGCATGTTTTTTGAAGCTGTCTCCTTGCCTGTCTATAGCCGTTTGTATTTTTTGTTCATGGACAGAGCAGTTCTCCTTGTCCAGTTGACTGATTCATTTTTCAGGACCGCACAGTCCTGATCTCTCTCATTACATTTTTCTGCAGCACTGGTCAGGTGTTTTACAAAAGTCAAGTAATGAGTAATTTATTATGACCGAAAAAAAATATACATATGTATAATTTATGCGTGATCTTGCATTTTGCTTATTCATGGTGCCCTGCTAACATTGGCCAACTCCACAGCCTCCTGCTATTGCTGTGTCATCCCACCACTAACCAGAGCACCAGCATGGAGCTGCACTGTAAACACCAAGATGCACTGAATAGCTATTTAAAGGGTATACACTACTTTTATATTTTTATATCTCACTCATGGAGTTTATACACTGAGTTTAAAAGCTTGATAAGCTTCAGGTCCTAAGGGCAAATACCAGAATTTTCACTGTGACAGAAACCAGTGACATGATGTGAACAGATGCAGGGAATTGACAAGAAACAAAAACAACTTTAACAAACAAAACATTATTTGAAAAGACACCAATATGACTTACGCTGATAAAACAAGAGTCTGCAGCCATGCCATGACAATCCTAACATGCTGAAGAAAGTGGAGGCAGGTTGACAACATGTGATTCAGCGTATACTTGACATCGCAGCGTACTGAACCCTCTCAGTCAGTCCTTTGAACAAAAGCTTGGAGGTTAAAGCTGCTTCAGCAACAGAACTGGAGCATCCTGCGTAATAAGGCTGCTTGTGTGCTGTGTTACTGAATGAGGGGCTTTGCCTCAGTACTGCTGGCAGGTCATTTTCCTCTTTTTGTCTCTATTGACAGTATTTCACCTTATCTGCATTAACAGCCCTGCTTGCTGCGACACAGCTGGCAGCACACCTTTACTTAGAGCTCTACCTGCTGGTGTAGATACAGGTATTGCAGGTTGTCTTTTTTCCATGCTGTAACACACACACACACACACACACACACGCACACCTCTAGTAGGGTTGAGACTCTACAGACCAGCTACACATGAGTGCCACATGCACTGATAAAAGCAAACAATTTAATTAAGGAAGTAAAATAAACAAAACTAGTTATAAAAATGATCGGCTGTCTTTTAAAAGTGCGAGAGATTACTTAAAAATACTTTTTTTGTTTATTCTTCAGAAACAGGAGATGTATGTTTGTGTAAGATATTCAGTATGTTCTCAGTCTCAAACAGAGCTTAACCACGTCATGTGACCTGCTTCAGTAAGAACAAATATTATATATATATGTGTTAAAAATTCAAAAAATCAAAAGTAGTGGTAAAATCTCAGATTCAAGTCTCAAAAAAGCACTTTTCCAGTTTGGCTTTGTGCCTCTGACCTGTGACCACAAGAGGGAGACAGGCCTCTCATAGTAAGTCAGGGCTCCCGCTCACTCACACACATCTGAAACTGAGCCAAAAATACGAAAGTCTTCTAAACTCAAAGCATTAGAAAGGACTGAACTAACTACTTTGTCCCGGATTTACTCACAAAAGGTAGAGATAGTATGAGAAAATATTAACAGCTTATTACCTTACTTTTTGTCTTTACTTCAACAAAAAGCTTTATGTCACAGGGGGTGGTGATGGCGCAGGGGATTCAAATCCACTGTGAGACACCATTGTGCCGCTGAGCAAGACACTTAACCCCTAGTTGCTCCAGGGGCCTGCACCTCTGACATATATAGCAATTGTAAGTCACTTTGGATAAAAGCGTTAGCTAAATAAATACATGTAATGTAATGTCATTAACTTTACTTGTTGCTTCTTTACAGTTTAAGAACCTTCTTTAACTTGATTGAAATATAAAATAATTATTTTTGTTTTGGACTTACTTTAATTAAAGATATAATTATAACCATTGCTTTACTTTAGGAAAGAACAGGTTGTAAAGCCATGGGTCATGTAACTTTTTACTGCACATTTCTTTGACAGCTATAGTTACTACTATGGAAAGTAATATTCTACATACAAAATATACTGTATGATCAGTTGTTATAGCTTAAACTACACAACAGCATGAAAAGACATTTAAATTAGCTCCACCCTGAGCCGCTGCAACATTTAAATGCTGCTTACACTGCATTAGTAATAATACAAGAATATATAATAATGACAATAATGCAGTATGAAAGGGAGTCATCATGCATTAGTATTTTCCTGGTAATACCTCTGTACTTACGCTTACAAATACTACACATTAATTGTGTACTTTTACTTGTAATGGAGGATTGCTACTTAAGCAATGTAAGCAGAATCTATGAATGAGAATTATGCATTACAACATTATACGGGAATGATATGAAAGCATATAACACAAATCCTATAATAAGAAATACATTCATTTAAATAAAATGTTCAGTGTGAAATACTCAACATTGTACAACATTGTTGTGTTATGAAGGGGGACACAAATAAAGCAGCGTATCTGCAGGAATCGAATAATATCAGAAATAAGAAAATTTGACTAGGCGTCACAGTTGCAGGTAGAAACAATCCAAGGATTTAATCCAAGGATCCCTATGTTTGTTATTGTTATTCTTCTTCTTTTTCTTTTTCTCCGCTGTGTTTAGGCAGCAAAAACTGCTGGATGAAAACTCACCAAATTCCACCCTCTACTCCTAATGACCCTCAATAGACCTCATAGTGGTGCTATAGCAATAAATTTTACATTTTTGCAATTATCTTGTAAACGGCTTTGTTTAGAGTTGAACTTCTTTCATAATTTTAATCTTTGGATTCATCTGCATCTTTGCTTCAATAGTGGATCTAAAAATGTTGATGACTTTTTATCACTTTTCTCTAAAACCTATTTTTGCGAACTCGTCCCAGACGGTTTCACCAATCAACCTGAAACTTTGGCAGGATCATCTACGGACGTCGCTGATCAAAAGTTATCAAAATAATTTTGATACGTCAATCTGTTTTTTTTCATAAATTTTTACTTTTGTGTATTTACGTCCAATTTTACAGAATTTGCTTAAGCTATTGTAACCAAAAGTTACACGTGTGTTCAGATGCTCGGGCCGAGCCTCGCTGAGCAGTCCTGGGATATTCTTCCACTAGAAGGCGCTACACTTGCAAAAAGTTTATACCTCGTAAATCGCAGCATGGATTCGTACAAAATTCGGTTTGTACGATCTCGGGTCACTACTCACCTGATGCATGAAATTTGGCAATGATTGCTCAACGTGGACGTGGCTTATTACAACTAATGTAAATTTGTAGATATTTCTCATTCCAAACTTCAAAAAATCTAAGAAAATCATCTGTACGTCCCAGATAGCTAATTGAATTAAGATCTATATCTCCACAAGTCTTTCTTCAAACGCTACCAAACTCGACACAGACATTCTCTAGATGGCTGATATCAAGTGTTTCAAAGCGTTTTCAGATCAGTCAAACGGTGAGACAACACAACATTTTCTTTTTTGCTCAGTTTTGGATTAAATACCCCAAAAAAACAATTAACAACACACCCAAAACCAGCAGAATGATGTGTAATTTTTTATCAGAATTTTCTCACCAACATCTTGACTGCGTTTTAAGTTTAAACTGACAAAACTATCCGGGTCTGTCACATGTGCCATCACTACCTCAACTTGTGAGAAGGTGTGTGGAAACAGCCTCTCACCAGTAGCTCAGTCAGTAAGTCACCTTCTCTGGAGAGCTGAAGCTCCAGGGTTCAAATGCCCAGGTGACCGAGTCAGACTTGCTAACAATTGGGGTGTTCAGATCATAGTGAGTCTAAGTTCTATGTTTTATTTGGATCCTGTGACACTTTCTTCTTATTTTTCTCTGCTTAAATGAGTTTGTAAAGCTTAAACTTTAAAACTTGGAAACACAAAATGTTGCAGGTGGGTTGAACTTTTCACCCAGTAGTCAGGTACATTTTATGATGATCTCTGATCTCAAGGCGATGCTGCAAAAATCAAGTTTGCGTTTCCCCAATTATCTCAAAAACTAAATCATCACTTTAATCTCCTAAGTCATCTGCATCTGTTCTTCTTGTGAAATGTCAAATGTTGCGTTTTTCACGACTTGCTTGGATCCCGACCATTGCCGCTCACGGCTATATTTATTTAAATGTAATTGTTTTAGATTGTATTAGAGACAGTTTGTTTTGATATTTTTTGCTCATTACTTATGAATGTGTACAGACTAACAAGCATGACATAGATGTCTAAACTTTGACTTGACAAATAAATAACAATAATTTAATACATTCAAATTCTCAGTAAAATTCAGAATTCATAATGACTTTTAACGCATGCTATTTAAACATTTTAGACGAGCAGCTGTAGACACCCTGATAAAAAAACATTCATAACGTTAATAAAAGTTATAGTTGGTTATATAATAAATATATGTTATATTCTCATACTCTAAATACAAAATGTACATGTACATGACATCGATGCTGTGCGTCCATGGATGGATTACTCAACAGGCTTACCAGGCACAGGAGCTCCCACAGCCTCTGTTTGAAGTGTCTGTTGTTAACGTTTCATGTTGGAAAGCGACGGGGCTCAGTCAAAAGTAGGAATGTCCTGATCTTGCTAAATTTGCTCCTGATTCGTTGATATGATGCATTTGCTTGTGTAAAGGAAGATGTAATAATAATAAAGCTCATTGCTACAGTAAATGTACATACATTTGAGTGCAGAATAGCTCTGTTTTAAGGACATATAATCTGCATTACAGGTTTGCTTTGATGGTTTTCTATAATATTTAGAAAGAAAAGAAAAAGAAAAATAGTATACAGATGGTAAGCTGTATACTAGTAGTATATAGTATAGCTGTGGAGAGGAGTGTCAGTCTGGATCGGCTGAAACATCTTTTTTTTTTATCTAGAAGAAAATACTAAAGGATTTATTGGGGATGGTCACATACATAGGAGGGTGGGTCCCTTACAAGCCTGCGCCCAGGGGCGCAGTGTTCGGTAATTGATGATCATGAAATCACCAGTTGGAATATCACCAGGAAAAAAAAAAGCCTAAGCTTTTGTGTCTTTGCCTTTTCTACGCCTTATGTACGCCACCTTGAACTGCCTTGTTGTTGAGAAGTGCTTTACAAGTAAACTTGGAAACTTTTCTTAGAAAGCTGCTGAAACCAAAAAAACAACCTGCTGCACCCTGTGGGAAACACGCTGAAGCCTTAAACGTCTGAGGATCAGAGTCCTGCCGGGCTGCCCAGTCACTGAAAAGAGTCAAGAGGTCAGGGCAGCAGCAGAGGCACGGTGTGACCTTCGGGGCTGGGAGGTGGGGCCTCAGCAGCAGGGAAACACATTTAAGATTATTAGATCAATATGTGGGGCTCTGTGCGGGGATTTTCAACGGGCAACAACATTCTCCGTATAGGCTATGGATCGATGAAATTTAAATTTGGTACTGGGATTTTGATGTTTGTTGTACTAATGTACTGATTAATACAGATGAGTACATGTATAATTTATAGTACTATGGTAGTATATAGCATGGGAGTTTCTGCTCCACTAATGTTAAGGGACAAATAGCAAAGTTGTCCATCCACCAATTTAGTTTTCTGGTGTGTACTGAGCAGCTGTAGTATATCGATTAGTATTACATCCTCACAGGGTATGGCAAGCCCTTTTAAAATGTATTACTTAAAACTACTTAAAAGCAACTAGTACTTGTTATATTTATTAATTACTAGTAGCCTATTCCCGTAGTTACAAGTAACTATTGTCATCATAGTAACAAGACACTAGTACTTAATTTTTACCTACTAGTAACTATTCCATTCTTACTAGTATCCATTATTTAGATACTAGTAACATTTTCTTTCTTACTAGTATTTTTTTGTTACTAGTCATTCATTAATGGCTAGTAAAATGGCTTGATGATAATAACTTTTTAATTACTACTAGCAACAATAGGATAGTTACTAGTAACTAAGAAATATGTGATATGTGAATTGCAGAGCCCCATAGATTTCAATTTAAAAAATGTGCAATTAGTTAACTAATGCAATAGTTACTAGTAACTAAAAATTAAGTACTAAGAGGGTGGTGATGGCGCAATGCCTTTGGTGTGAGAGACCCAGGTTTAATTCCCCATTGTGACCCATCCACCATAGTGTAACTGAGGAAGACACTTAACCCCTAGTTGCTCCAGAGGCGTGCGACCTCTGACATGTAACAATTGTAAGTCGCTTTGGATAAAAGCGTCAGCTAAATGAATAAATGTACTAGTATCTAATCAACTGTTACTAGTAAAATGAGAATAGTTAGGCTACTATTGACTAATACATGTGAGGGCCTACAAGTAGCTTTTAAATAGCAGCTAATAAGTTTTAAGGAATAAATGTTAAACACTGTAAACTCTGGTGACCAAATATATTCTATTCTACAAACCTTTACTTTTTTAAAGTACATTTTTAATATAGCACATACTGCGAAACTTAGTATTTTACAAGGTAATAGTGTGACAACAGATGACAGACAATACTGTAGCCAATTGTTTTCATGACTAGTATTCCTCTTATTTTATTTATTTTTGATGTGGAGATATTTGAGAAAATAGAAAGAAGACTATGGAACAGAAATATTTTGGGGATATTAGATATAGATTGAAAAATTGTGGCTACTATAGTGGCAAGGTAGAGAGGATCAAACTTAGCCTGGATTTGGAGCTATATTCTAACTGTGACTTTTCATCATGTTATATTGATTCATTTGGGGGTTTTCATCGGTACAATCTTTTTCCAGTTGCTTCGTTATCCTCAAAATTTAGGCTATCTGTGTTTTTTCATAAATTTGTGTGCTCATTTCATGGTTGCGATATTACCGCCAGCACTTGAAGGCAGCACGGCCATGAGTCAACCAAAAAGAAACACTGCGCATGCTCGGCAACATCTTCCACCCAGTCGGCATTGGGAGAACCGCTGCAGAAAAGGCGCTGATGCGTAGAAAACCATCTTTCTACCGCATCTTTAGAGCAAATGTCCGGCCTGAGCAGAGCACGTGGGGACTTTCTGACACTGCAGGTCACCTGCCCTCCTCCTCCTCCCCCGGCAGCTCTATGGTGGGATAAAGGGGAGGGGGATACCTTCAGGAGGAGGGAGTGGGGGTGGATGCAGCCTTATCAATAGCAGGTTGCCTCTGATGATCCAGTTCAAACTAGTTTTGCTTTACATAGCCTATGTGACTGTGGCTCTGTGGGGTTTCACACGTCCACAAAGAGCTGCAGGCTCACGTTGACCTTCGTGGAAACATGATCGTAGTTTTCTTAGTTACAGTGGAGAGGAAAGGGAATAGGCTACTTTATGGCATAATATTTATTTTGGGACATTACCGTCTGCCAGTGATGCGCAATACTGGTGCTGTTTAGACTCAGTTATGGACATGGACCCTATTGATTTGCAGCTGTATCGAATAGCAACCCCCCACAGGTTTACCACCATCCTGTTTTCTTATGTTTATCAGGGGAAACTATTGTCATTAACTGTAAAAAATAAACTAAGCCTCCCCCATCCCCTAACGATCATCTTGAAGCACTCAAAATAAAAGCACACGCACATCGTGGCAGCAATTTTTTTCATGAAAGCTGGACTCCGACAACAGTCACGGTTAATTATAGGGAGTGTCGGGGGACAACAAAGGGCCGAATCGAGCATCATCATCATCATCATCACCGGTACCACAGTCGAGCGTGAAGTCGGTGTTTCCGTCGCTGGAGCTTAGTGCGCGGTGCATGTCGCAGACAGATAGGCTAATGGGAGGTTTCAGATGCGCAGTAAGACGACATATAGCCTAATCTCCATGTTAGGTCTGGTGTATTACAAGAGCAGGGTGACAAAGCGGAGGGAAGCCGCGGAGGAATCACTGCAGTGCAGCAGAGCTGTCAGTCAACAGGCAGAGGAGGCTGTATGTGCAGCCAGTGCCCAGACATACGGGCGACTATTTAAGGGTTTACAGTGTCCTTTTAATATCGATTCAGTGTCAGGATACAAATGTGTCTTTATCAGAATCTTTACCACCCCATCGCTGTCACATTTATTTATCTGCGCAACAACGGAAATGTACAACCAATCTATTTTCACCTCGTATTTAATTATAAACATACATTATCAATGAGTATGAACCCTCATGTTGAATTATAAACAGTTTAAGAGTTTTTTCTAAGCCGCAGTCGCCCTGTTACTGGGATTTCCTCCTGTTTGACGCATCGCCCCCGCGTTACCTTGCGCCTTTGTGCTGCGCATCGCATCCTTTACAGCCGCGGCACCTCAACAAACCGGGGCATCCTCCTCATTAAAAAAAGACATAATGAAGAAAAACCTGTTCAGAAACAACCTCTCTACGCAATCTCACCATCACACCCCCACCTCATGAGCCCACATCATCAAAATACACACACACACAAACACACACAAGCCTGATCAGATGCAGAGAGAGCGACTGTCTGTCTCTCCCTCCTCCCTCAGCATTCAGCGGCGCATCGCTTCCACCAATCTGAGCAGCGGGAGGACCACCCCAACCCCTGAACCTGAATCTACCCGCCCTGCCAGTTTATAAATACCGCTTGGATTACGCCGGCAAGTCTTGGTCGTCAGAAACGCTCAGGGTTGCAGCAGAACATCCCCCCTCGTCTTATCCCCTTTCATCGTTTCTCTGTTTTTAAGAAAATCTCACGCATCATCCATTCTCACTCCCACTATACCCCTATTTTTCCCCCCGAACTGTAGTTGTTTTTTTGCGGCCAGTTGCATGCATTTATCGTCTCCCAAAATGGTTTGCGAGACTAAAAT
This sequence comes from Micropterus dolomieu, assembly GCF_021292245.1. Classification (NCBI taxonomy): domain Eukaryota; kingdom Metazoa; phylum Chordata; class Actinopteri; order Centrarchiformes; family Centrarchidae; genus Micropterus; species Micropterus dolomieu. The sequence continues at coordinate 22,957,137 of NC_060161.1, read as the reverse complement.
TGTTGCGGACGAACACGATGCTATACCTGGGACCAAAAAAGAGTCAATCATGTGGGGCTCTCCTTCGTCCAGCGCGGCTCTGAACCCCGCCGAGACTAAGGAGGATGTGAGGAAAGATGCGGTTTTTATCCGCGAGTTCGAGCGCGGGGATCAAGAGGAGGTGCGGCGCATCTTTTACGAGGGTATTATGGAGAGGATACCCAACACGGCGTTTAGGGGGCTCAGGCAGCAGCCCAAGACTCAGTTTTTGTATGCTCTTTTGACAGGTAAGTACCTTCATTGCCTTGCATCATGTAGCTACCGGTTTATATTCCCATTAGGTTTTAGACCTACTTTTCTAATAGCCTACCATAGAAAACTTCATCATAATCCCCTAACATTAATGATGCATGGAGTTATTTCTGATCTAACTTCACATTGTAGGATAATGTCTGTCTTTTGGTGTTTATACCCTCATGTGATTTATCTGAGGAACTTGAATCCCACACACATCTAACGTTTCTCTACCTGACCCTGTAGGCGACGTACAGTTAAGTTGAAATCTGTTGCAGCACCACACTGCGCCAACGTGGCTCCCTATCCGCCGGCACACACCGGCATGTTGCTCATCATGCAACAAAAGGCATGGCCGGCCGCATGGTGCACGTGTATAACCGGCGGCCCGCTGATGATCAGATGACATGCCGGTGTCGTGAATGAATGAGTGAATGAATTTGAGGATTGGCCCAAAGGGTGCGCGCACGTACCCATAAAGCACTCCACCGCGCACCCCAGAGCACAGTAACCCCCCTCCCGCTGCGCGCACAAGCACAGTGCGCGCCGCGCCCCCCTCCGCCTCTGCACAGCAGCCAATGCGCCAGTCATGCACTGATCTCGTTTGGCTTTTGTTGATGTCGCCAGCGCAGATTAAAGCCTCATGTATCGTGACCGGTGCCGCTACGCACGCCAAAATCAAACAAGCTCTTACAAATACAAACTCTGTGCAGTTTCGGCAGAGGAATTAGGCTATGTCAATTTGGCGTTAATTTGACTCAGGCAGCCACAAAACATGAAAGTCCTGCATGTAAAATCCCTCAATTTCCATTTCACCGCGGTCTGAATGTGTCTTAGTGATAGTTAAAATCTCTTTAATAGAGTATCATGTCCCTTCCACATGTCAGCAGCTGATGCTTCAACCACACTGGGATGCAGTGGAGTAAAATAACTACTAGGTTATTGCATGCCACAACAACATGCTCTGCAGCATCCAGCCTGCTTGTTTGTTTCCGTGTGCGCCCCCCAGCGTCACATATGACTAATTACTCCAGGTGGTTTGATGATGTCAAATGTTGTGCTCCTACAGATGTACTAATGAGCCTTACTTCACAGTCTGATGAATGTTACTTTGCCGCCTCGTGTGAAAGTAATCATAATCTCTTTGTCAAACCTATTCATAATGTACCTTTATAACACAATTTCATGTACCTGTTTTTACTTACTGGTGTTTACATATGTCATATTGTGTTTTATGTGTCTGTGTGGGGTCAAATTCTGCCAAAATCAAACATGTGATTCTCTTTTCTGACAGGTTTCGTTTACTTTTCTTCCATTTCTCCATAGTAATGTGCTTTTTCGTGACCAAATCCGTCACGCTGACCTGCTGTGCACCCCTCATTCTAATGGGTGCACGCTACTACTACAGCAGGAAAGTTATCCAGAGTTATCTGGACTGTGCTCTGCAAACGGACATGGCTGACATAGAGGCTTATTACATGACACCCACAGGTAAGAGGAGGGAGAAACGTCGCTGTTCTTGCTGTAGTGTGACTAAATGAGATAAATTCACATTGTCTGGTTTGTCAGTTGGCGATGCTCCGCCGCCACCAGTGCTGATTTCAAAAAGGAATCAAGAGGAATGATGATAAAGCTGTAAAGACCCTCTATCCATACTTTAAAAAGTTAGGGCCTGTAACGTTGCTGCAGCAGGAGGGATAAAAGTCAAAACTAGATGAAGGTCAGTGTGACTTACACATACTTTAAAAACTGACTGGATCTAAAGAGTAAAATCCAGAGGCAACTCATCAAATATGCAGGTCGCCTCTCTGCTTTCCTTCTCCTGCACCCTCCCCCCCCCCCCCCCCCCCC
>NC_060161.1:22949507-22954993 GCF_021292245.1 Micropterus dolomieu | reverse complement strand
CCTCATCAGGAGCATGCCCAGGCATTGTAGGGAGGTCATACAGGCACGTGGAGGCCACACACACTACTGAGCCTCATTTTGACTTGTTTTAAGGACATTACATCAAAGTTGGATCGGCCTGTAGTGTGGTTTTCCACTTTGATTTTGAGTGTGACACCAAATCCAGACCTCCATGGGTTGATAAATTTGATTTCCATTGATTTGTGTGATTTTGTTGTCAGCACATTCAAACATGTAAAGAAAGGAGTATTTAATGAGATTATTTCATTAATTCAGTGTATTAACTTGCCTGGTAGTCTCCCTCTCCCAGCCCGGACGCTTTCAGGAACCAGTGGCCAGCACACTGGTCAGACATTACACTATTAGAAAGGTCTCTCCCGCTGCTGTCATAGTTGTAGTACTTGCCTAAACATAAAAGGAAATAAAGGTAAGGCATTTCAAGTCTCAATCAATTTAGTTTTGGAAATAACTTTGTTTAAACTGAACAGTGGCAGCATTTTTACGGATTTCCTTTTATCAACTGCTGCAACTAAATCCAAATGAGTGAACCCTTTCCAAACTGAACACAAGAGACAGGTGTTTAAACTTACCGTTCCACAGCAGTTTGTCAAAAGCAGCACAGCCCCTGTCCAGGATGTCTCTGTAGCGTTTGTATGTGTCCTCGTTGTCCACCAGCCTGGCCATCTTACACATCACACATAGGGACGCCAACCACAGCCCACCACAGTACGCACTGTAACATACAAAGAAACAAAATGACACCAGGAAAAATAGGTTTACTAACTAACTGTTCCTTCTCTCACAGATGCAAATGCAGGTCACCACCAATACAACCCTCCCTGCTTTAAATCAGATTTTATTGAATCATAAGATTCAAGAAACAAAGATTAACATGAATTTGAAGTTAATTTCAAAAGTCTGTTGCATTACTGTAAACATGAACCCAAAGCCTTTAATCTTTGCTACAGCCTCTGACGTCAACCTCGGCTATGATTTAGAGAAGCGCCGCAGCTATAGACAACTCAATTTTCCTTCGCCCTGCCATACAGACTTTAAGTCATAAATGCAATTATCTGTTGTGGTGGCAGCCCAGCTGATGGTGAGTGTCCTGTTTTTTCCTCCTTTTTTTCGCATTCTGTTTTCCCCTGAGTTGCCTCTCTCTCGGTCTCTCCTCCCCTCTCCCTCTGTGTGTGCTCTCCCTCTCTCCGCTCCGGAGCCCGGCTGACAATCCACACCTGCGTCTCATCAACCTCCACCTTTGCCCGCCACACCTACCAGCAATCAGCCTCATCTCTACCAGTATTTCAACCCCTGCTTAATCGTTGTCGCTCCAGACTTGGTGCTACCACTATATTCAAGCTCTTGTCTTCCTTGATATCTCGCTTCTCCTGCTTCCCTGAACTAACCCTGTCTGTCTGTTTTTCTGTTTTCCCCACCAGGTCCACTCACCTCCGTCTACCAGTCAGTCAGCTGGGCTCGCCTACCTGCGTTCTCCCCTCGCCTCACCTCCACAGCGCTCCCCTGGCTCCCCCTCGCTCCTCGCCTGTCCACCAGCCACCACATACCTTCCCACCTCGGCCTCCTGTTCCCCTCAGCCCTCTCGCCTGAACCTCTCCCGCCCCGGCAGCTCCTTGGTCCTCCGTGCCCACGTCTGCCGGTGACCAACTCCTCCTCACCCACTCACACTCACATCCACACCTATTTTGGAGACACCAATTAACCTAGTCTGCATGTCTTTGGACGTTGGGAGGAAGCCAGAGCACCCAGAGAAAAACCCACACGGGCAGAACACAATATATAAATATGTCTGTGGAAAATATTCTTGCATATTTTTTTTAACCGCTGTTGTTTAACAAGTGTTTGATTTAATTCATTTGAATCACAAACAAATCAGCACTTTGGGGAAAAGGGAATGAAAAAAGATTACTTAATTGAAATTTACTTAATTATAATTGTTTTGAATGTTTTACCTCAGATTTGTTAAGTGATCCCAATGTTTCCCACAGAATGACAGTGTAACAGTGGCACCAGCTATAAACAACGTGCTAACCTCGACAACCCAGCTGTATTCTAACATTAACTTAGCTGTTCTTATTAGCTTAAAAAAAAGTTATAATATAGTTAAAACTTTTTTTAAGCTGGGTGCCAACAGCGTTGTGTTGGACAGTTTTATGCAGCGGTGTTCATGAGAGAGAGTGAGAGAGGGACAAGTGAGAGGATGTGCGGCGCAAATGCGCTACGGCGCTCTGCAATCAAATACGATTTTAAATAGACCTAGTTTAAAAAACAAATTTGAAAATCAATGTCGCGATCAGCGTTGATATTGTGGCGGGCCGCCACAAATAAATGGACATATGGGAAACACTGGATCCACTGTTTGGCATTAAGTGTTTGTTCTGACCATAAAAATAGTTTAAAACCACAACTAACCATCTGGTTTCTTCAACTTTCACTCAGGAGCAAAAATCTGCCTAAGAATGATTTGACATTTATCATAAGAATAATCGATATTGAATGATTTTTTATCGTGATAGAATTTTCGGCTGTATTGCCCAGCACCTCTATTTTCCACTTCAACCACTGATTATAAATGGTGGCAGAAAATGTTACCAGAATGCAGGAAATGAACTGTTTAATGCTCAAAATCTTCTGGGGGAGGCCCCTCCAGCCCCCAACCATATATTTACACATTGAATGTTTTATCAAACCAGTGTACAATTATCTTCTTGTGAACCCAGAATTGTGTTTCCTCGTGTGAGCTAAGTGTATGTCACACCCCTAATCTGAGTCCCTATGTCCTCGTCAACTTTTCAACACAAAATTACGCTCTTGCCCCCTACCCTCCATCTTTGTCGTTTCAGGCACAGAAAAATTACTTGTTTTAGGCCCTGGAATCAGTGTTTATTCCTGGACTGTCATGTTTTGTCATCCTCTCACCTTGGTCCAGTCACCGTCCAACCGTCATAGGTCTGGTCAGCATATCCAGAGTTCTCTATCAGTCCATCTCCATCCAGGTCGAACTTCATCTCTGACTCCATCACCGCCTAGCAGACCAAACAGAGCAAGACAGCTGAGTGGAACAACAGTCTGAGCATGTGACAAATGAAGTTTGTGAAGACATGACTCATGTCTGAATTGATCAACTCTCAAATGCAGTAGAGTTAAGACGACATTGGTCAGTTATACCTGGCAGATGGGCCACATGTCCCGCAGGTACTGATTGTCCTGGGTGAGATGAAAGTCTCTGTAGACCTGCAGGACAAACTTCAGGTTCAGGTCCTTCCAGTCTGCAGTGTCATGGATGAGGTAAGCATTCACCCTCTGCCATGGCTCGTCATCTAGAGACAGAGTCATCATGTTGTACTGAGAGACTATTTAAAATGAGTGGTTTCATTCAGCACAGAAATGACCTCTAACATATGGCTACCTAAAAGGTAGTAATTTCACCCCCTCTGTATTTAATGAGATCGTCTTTCTCCTACCTGGGTCTCCTATATCGTGAGGCACCACATTTTTGGCCTTGACAGGAGAATACCGCCCACTCATCAGATGTAGCCTCTCTGTTGGGTCCTGCTGAACCACACTGCCAGCTGAGGAGAGATTAATGCGGTAAAACCCGGCTTTGGTAATGCTCTTTATTAAATAAGCATGCTTAGATAATTGATAAGACAGCACTTTGCTCACCAATATCATATTGCACACTCAAGGCGAGTTTGGGCCACAGCATGATAAGGGCGAAGGAAGCGTAGAAGTGGACATCATAGGTGTTGTACATTCTGTACTCCTGACCTGGGAAAACAATAACAGCTTAGTGATGTGGGTCATGAAACACGTATAGGCAGATCTTTCTGCTTTTTCAGTATGTATTGTCACAGTCAGAACTATCAGTTCATAATTTCGGCAGTGACTTTTGCTTTGCAAGTTAATACTTGAAGGACCGGAAAAACAAGGGGAAGAAACCCAATTTGCGGATTCTATTGGTATGTAGTATTTTGTTATTGTTACTCTGTGTACACACATTTAGTTCACTTTTATATCAGATTATGTCACATTATTTATTAGTTGTAAAACTACAATCAATGTATGCCATTAATAGTTTCTAGACCTTCATTTAGAAAAATCATTTTGTCTTTAAAATGTCAGAAAATAGTGATAAATCCCCGTTATAATTTCCCAGAATTCAGGGTTATGTCTTCAAATCTCTTGCTTTTTTGACCAATAGTCCAAAACCTGATGATATTCAGTTTGCAATGATATAAAAACAGAGAAAGCAGAAAGTCCTCGCATTAGAGAAGGTGGAAACTGGGAATATTTGGCATTTTGCCGTGAAAAATTAACTGAAACTGAAATCAATTATCAGTCGTTGCCAATTAACTAATTGATTAATAACCAATTATTCAGCTCTAAACTGCCGTGTCTAGTCTTGCAGACCAACACCTGCCCCCTTGCATTTACCTTCTAAGTATGCAAAACGGCCATACTCCTTGATGACCGCAGGCTGAGCTGGCAGCCCCGCATCCTCGCTGCGCACACCACCACTGATATCAGCGTCCTCTGGTAGCTCCGTCCACACCGTCCCTCCATCCGCAACAAAGTACAACTCGTTGAACAGGGCTGACTTGTACCAGGATGGCAGAGAACTGTGATGCACAAGTGAAAGTACAAGCCAAGGTGACAGGATAATCAATTATATTCATTTCATAGCTGGAAACAGGATGTTTACATTACTGATTTCTCATTTAACCTCCAGACCTTTCAGAGTTGTGAACTACCTGTCCTGTAGAATGGGTCTTTGCCACGCCTCAATGCTCTTCTCCCACTGTCTGTAGTTTGTTAGTGCGTAGTGACTTAGCGAGGGGGACGCATCCCCTTTGGTCCCAAAGTAACGGGTATATCTCCTGGAAACAAAACAGCCACATACTGATGCCGGCGGCACATAACACATAGGTGTCGGTCATATAATTAGAATATCATCAAAAAGTTGATTTATTTCAGTAATTCCATTCAAAAAGTGAAACTTGTATAATGTATACTTTCATCCCACACAGACTGATATATTTCAAGTGTTCATTCCTTTTAATTTTGATGATTATAACTGATAACTAATGAAAATCCCAAAATCAGTATCTCAGAAAATTTGAATATTGTGAAAAGGTTCAATATTGAAGACACCTGGTGCCACACTCTAATCAGCTAATTAACTCAAAACACATGCAAAAGCCTTTAAATTCTTCTCTCAGTCTAGTTCTGTAGGCTACACAATCATGGGGAAGACTGCTGACGTGACAGCTGTCCAAAAGACGACCATTGACACCTTGCACAAGGAGGGCAAGACACAAAATGTCATTGCTAAAGAGGCTGGCTGTTCACAGAGCTCTGTGTCCAAGCACATTAATAGAGAGGCGAAGGGAAGGAAAAGATGTGGTAGAAAAAAGTGTACAAGCAATAGGGATAACCGCACCCTGGAGAGGATTGTGAAACAAAAC
>NC_060161.1:22914694-22949487 GCF_021292245.1 Micropterus dolomieu | reverse complement strand
CCCCCCCCCCCCCCCCCCCCCCCCCCACCTCTCCTCCTCTCTGTCTCATTCCCCACTCACTCGCTTCCTCCCTGGGCTTCACTCAGTAATGGGCGGAGGGGGTGGTTGCATCACAGGGCTATTGATCGCTCGGAGAAAACTGCTGATACACCTTCTGCAGTACACTTGGTGTCGGCAAGGCTCATTTCCTCCACTAAAGTTTGTAATTGGAAATATCAATCCACTTCTAGTGTCATCTCAGACTATTAATTCTGGTCATGGGGTTGAGTTTTGAGGTGTGAGCGATGGCCAATCGTTTAACACATGACACATTTTCATACATCCATCTCCCTTGCCCTGTAACTTCTTGGACACATTTATCCCCTGTTAACCCAAGCCACGTGGTCAATATAAAAAGCAGGTGTTGGTTAAGCCAGTCAATTGCCACCCATTGTCTCTTTCTCTCGGACATTGTGCCCCCCTGGCCTGGTAATCCACTGCATACACAATTGCAATTTAGCATTCCCATTATTGCTGCAGGGCCGTGATGGTTTAGAGGGAGTCAGGCACCGCTGCTCTTGGACAATGCTAATGATTGTATCCATGCAAAGTGAATGGGCCCGGGGGGGGGGGGGGGGGGGGGGGGGGGGGTGGATGACACCTGGGCACCAACAGTGCAGTCCTGATGGAGAGGCACCTCTCACGTAGCTGTCATTTGTTGTGTTATGTTGTTTTGTTTGTGTGTACAGGGTGGCACCGCAGGTAGCACGTAGGAGTGTGTAATTATGTCCCAAAGACTGCTTGTTGAACTTAAAAGGTCCTGAAAACATATTTTCCCCATCAGCTTCTTACATAAGCAAACAAGCGTTGGCTATTTGACATGACAGATTTCTGTGTTTTTCTCTGAGCTCTTCTTGCTGGTTTAAGGTGGGTGGGGCTCAGTTGGAAAAGGGCGAATTGACATACTTCCATGCATCAATCAGAGTTTAGCAACATTTTATTTAAAATCTGATGACAGTTGTAGGGTTGTGTGCTTATGTTAATAACTACTTTTTGACTTGATCTCCATGTAAATAACATCCATTTTTCCCCCCATTTTTTTGGACTTTTGCTTATTTAGTCACAAATATTTGATGTTACAGAGAAAAACCTATTTGAAACCAAGCTTTCAGGGCAATTAAACCTCTATTTTGTCAACGTCAGTAGGGGAATTAGGGCGTCTCCAAAATCAACCAGGAAATTCTTCTTTCTTTTATCCATTTTTTGGCTTGCCAGCAGCACAAAATCACAAGACCTATTCAAAGAAAACGTGTAACAGTAACATACCTGAGCGTGGGGATGGAAATCAGTCTCATATTGTCGTTGCTAGAATCAGATATTAAGGGCATTCAACAACCACAAAACAGTCGGTGCGATTTGCCAAACTAGCTTCTATTGAGTAGCTAAATTAGCTGTTCAGCAGAGTTTCGCAGTATGTGCTATATTGTGTTTGCTTATCTCAGAATGTCCACAATGAAGACCGGGTAGGTGAACTCTAGAAACAAGTTGGAAATGTACTTGTTAAGGGATTATCTCTGCACTGCACTGCAAAAAAAGTTTCTTCAATAAATAACAGTCAAGATTAATGTTTGAGAGTTTGCAGCATGTGTCTGAAAAAGTTTTTGCAATGAGGTAACATAAGGACCGAGTGCAAGGTGTTGATAAGAGTGTGTGTGTGTGTGCGTCTTTGAGGGAATGAAATCTTGACATGCTCCATCTTTTCGAGCTTAAAACATAATTTTTAATCTGTGTTTAATAACTCTTGTGGCTTGGTGGATGATGAGTTGGTGCACCATAGAATATAAATGTTGTATTGCTGCAACCAGCAATTAATCAACTTAAAGGAGCAACACTACTTTAAATGCAGACAGGAAGAGAGATTCAAAGACAGGGAGAAAGGGAGAGAAAGAGGGAGAGCATTTTTTGACAAGCAAAATATGAACTAAATAAACTAAGTGGACACTGATATCAAACTGCTTAACAGAGGAGGTAACAGAGGAGGACTAAGTGAGCCGACCTGAGCCACATGTCGCTGTACACATGGAGCGACTACACCGATCAATGCACGTATCTCCTCTGTGTGTGTGTGTGTTGCGATCACTCACTCCGCTGCTACTTAAGGCCAGCTGTCACCTCTTTCATCTGCCTCATAATAAAGTGCGTGTGTGACTGTGTGTAGGTGGAGAGGCTGCAAAGCAAATTGAAGGAACAATGGCTGGGAGTATAAATGTATATGGTTGTACAAAAAAAAGACAAAAAGCTTGTTTCCTTAACGAAAACACATCGAGTTTTATACGCCAATTGATCCATATTGAATTTAAAGCTCAGTCTGAAATTAGAATCATTTGAAGCTTATTGTGACTGAATTAAACTTTCCAAATTCAATACTCTCATTGTTCAGATTTCACAAGAAGTCATGTTGAGTTTAGAAAGGATTACAACTCTTACTGCTTCTAAAAGTCCATTATTCAAATTCAACTGTTCAGTAGCAGCTTGACAAAATTTTAATTCATGCAATTAAAATACAACATCTGCTGCTACAAATCTCTTGGTACACTCTGACTCCTCCTCTTCCCAGCCATCTTTCTCTGGCCTTCCTTGGAAGCAATAAACCAATAACAAGTCAATCTGGCAATCAATAAGTCCACCAATGGTGTGTTAACAGCTACAAAGCATATTTAACAGTAAGTCTTTATCCGCGAGCAGCTGACTCTTATGACACTAATCTGATCTCTTTGTACTTGTGCACTGAAAAATCCTAACAATATATACATTTATTAATCCATGTGGTTGTGTTGTGACTTTCAGGTTCCTCCAAACAACGAACATCTGATTTAGATTCAACAAAAACGTCCACAGTGTTACATTAAATCTAAAACAAAACACAAACAGTGTCATGAAATTATTGACCAGTTGCAGGAGTCTGTGTTTTGTCGGGCGCAAATAAGAAGCCTCTCTTTGGTAAACTCAACTCCTTCTGGAGGATTGGAGACAGTCTTGCAGACACAACATGACTTGTTTACTTCTGTTCATTATTTGTGTATAAAAATGTTTTTTAAAATTACACATATAAAATACAAATTACATATATAATCTATAAGCATATTTTAGTAAAATGTAATCTGAAGATTTTGGTTTTTGCATACTATCATGAACAGGCTAGAGCAGACTAGCAGGCTAGCCTTTTGGATGTCTTGGGCTACTAAGGTAAAAATCTTTTTTAAATATGTGAGCAGCTAAAATCCTGAAATTTTTGGTAGCTTTCCAGGCAACAGAAGCAAACACCACCTTTACTGTTATGTTCAGTTGCATTTCTCATTGTGTCACGGGGCTGGTTTCATGTCACTGCCTATCTCATCAAACAGCGTTCACACGGTGGTTCCCTCCTCTCGTAGGAAATAAATGTCGGAGTTACTGTTACTACGACTCTCCGCCACACTTAAACCCAGAGGGACAAAAGACGGTCATATTTTAAACCGCTTTTCAGGAAAGAGAAACCTGTAAAATGAATTGTGAATCCCGAAAGGAGGAGGTTTCTCCTCATGTTCAGGCAGTAGGCGGACAACACACCCCCTCGCTTGCATTCATACTCTTCTTACTAAATCACTATAGGTCAGTGTGAGGCAGCTTAGTGCCTAAAACGTGAATGTAATATAACGAGGGCAACACTAGACACAGAGCCAAATCCTCCCCGGCTGGAAGTGATACCCACTCAGTCATACTAGCTGTTTAATGAGGCGTCATGGCCACTGCAGGCCCTCATCAATGTAGGAGACATTATAATACCTGCTAGTTTCATTGTGGCTTTATGTGTGTCTCTGTGTGTGTGTGTGTGTGTGTGTGTGTGGGGGGGGGGGGGCTGCTGTGCTCATTTTTAGCTCTGAACGACAGAGAGAGAGGGAGAGGAAGAGAAAATATGTGAAGGGAGGGAAGGTGAGTGCTAGATAGAAAATGGGGGCATCTGTAGGAGGGGTGTGCTCCTCAACTGTAAGATTTATCTTAATGTGTGAGACGGAAAGAGAAATAAACAGTGTGCTGGTTCACACACAGACAAAAGGATCTCCTGGGTGTATATCTGACTGCTGAGCATCTCAGATTAATAAGACATCCTCCTTTCTATCCTCTCCTCTCCCTCCAGCATTTTCTTCTTTCTCTCTCCCACCTGTATCGCTTCTCCTCCTCTTCCTCTTCATTTCTCATTTACGCTGAAGGTGCTGCAGTGGCCAAGTGGGTTATCCATCATCCTGGCACTGAGGAAGTGATGTTTCCGCCCAGCCAAGGAAACCGCCTTCAGTCTCGTATAAAAAAAAAAAGAACAGAAAATAGAAAACACAGGAAAATGTAATTTAATATTCAAACGTTCATTTATCGGTGGCAGTCGACAATTACATTCACTTCAACAGAAACAGCAGAATGTTATGCTGCAGGTTCAAAGGTTAAAGTAACAGAAATATTCTACACATCCACAAACAATAATATTCACAGACATCTAGAAGGAAGAGCTGCAACAATTAGTCAAGTAGACTCATCAGCCATCAAATATTTTGATGATAGGTGAATCACTCAAGTCCCTTTTCAAGGAAAAAAAAAAAATACAAATATTTGTTGTTTCCAGTTTTTCAAATGTGAAAATGTACTGCTTTTAGTTTTATATTGTCGTCTCTGCTGCTGGTTGTACAAAAAAATCTATTTGTGGACGCTGCCTTGAGCTCTCAAAAACTCTGATGGACATATTTCACTATTCTGACATCTTAGAAACAATTAATCGTTAAGACAATCAAGATATTACTCAACATCGAAAATACGTTGCAGCCCGAGCAGGACGACGGTATTAGAGGAGTTGTTTGACATTTTGGGAAATATGCTTATTTATTTAGAGAGTTAGATGAGAACTCTCATGTCTCTACACTAAATATGAAGCCCGGTAGCTTAGTTTAGCACAAAGAGAGGAAACATGGGAAATAAGAGTATTTCCCAAAATGTCAGACTATTCCTATTAACCATGAGGCTGCAGTACAAATACCATCAAAAGCAGACAAACCCATCAGATAAAAGCAGAATCAAATGTACTATCCAGAGACACATGATTCCATGATTGATTTACATCCAAATCACATACTTTCAGATTATCGCCACTCCAAAACCTCGTCACAATGTTGGCCATGCTGTCCTCCACGTCCTGTACAGCCTGTACATACTGAGGAACAGGAGAACACAGCTGTTACTTTAGCCGCACGCTGCAAGTACATGAACATGAGTATCTATTGTTTCACATTCTGCTTGAATCAATGCCTAACAAAGACACTCTTTGGAAATAGTGGATGACGTGTCAACCGCAGCTTCATTAATGCAGCTTTGTGCAATCTGTCACCACCATGACCCTCTGGTGACAACGCTCAATCAGTCATCATCAGTTATTAATAGGCGATAGATTTCTTGTGTGTACTTTCAGCCAAACTAGCTTGGTTTTGGTTTACACAGGAACACTATGCGTAGGTCTAGATGTAATAGGTTAGAGTCACATTTTTCACATTGGTGTGAAGCCCAGCCTGATGGCCTTTGACACCGGGGAAGAAAGGGGAGGCAAATGGAAATGTAACTCACAAGGCTACGTGAGCGTTTTGCATATCGGGTTTTGTTTAAAGGCTAAATTGACGTCAAAGGCTTCTTCTTCTTCTTCTACTGTAACTCCAGGCTTTAATACCCATGAATTATTCATTTTCTGTTATTACATTGTTGTGTGTTTTATGTACACATCTGGAAAGTGTGTCCTCTGTCCGGAGGAACAAAATGCTGACGTGTCGGTTACGTGACAGGCTAATCCATACTCCCAGCATGCACTCCTCTGACGTGAGGAGGAGGGTGTGTACGTGTGTGTGAGTGTGTGTGCTTTTATGGCAGGACATGAGGAAGGGTGGGTGTTGTAAAGGACTAAACAATACTCATTAGCATTTCTTAAGCATTTCTCTTTTAAAAGGGAAAGTTGAGCATTAAAAAAAAGAAAAAGATAAAGATTCAAAGTACATCAAAATAAACTAAATTTGTCTCTTTTTTTCTCTTGCAGCAGACCTTTGTTCACTCTTTACCAGCTGGCTGCAACCCCCTGTCTAATTTCTCTAAAGCAAAACCAAATTGATATCCTAACTCAACGCTTTTAGGTCAAGGCCATATTATAAAAGAAATACATGTATGACAAAGCAAATGTCAAGAAAAGCTTCTTTTGATGATTTGTTTTGTGTCCATTGGCCCTATATGATTTTATTTGGTAGCCAAAGGACAACAGAGACTTGTCTTTAGCGAAGTAAGAACCAAAATTGATTGTTAGGATAGAAAATGATGCTTTAACATAGTCTGACATTGCACCGCAAGTATACAACACCAGCAGCAATGCCTACTCATCATTTAACGCACAGCAGGGTCACAGTGATGCAACCGTTTCAACCCGGAACCACTCCTGACACATAAATCACTGGTGCTTAATGTACCAATGACACACGTGCTGCGGAGACATATGAAAATAACCACACACTCACTATTTAATTATTAGACCACAAAGAAAATTGAAACAATACACAGAGAATAGAGTCAAGCCACTTATGAGCTTTCGTCAGGGCTTACACCCACAGAGTGTTTAGGACAGCGCTTGGCTCACAGTGAGTGAACTACAGCGCAGAGAGGCAGCGTCTAGACTGAACGCTTATCAACTGAATTAGCCCTCTAGGTTTCATCTGAAGGAAAAGAAAATAATCTTGTTAGACACCATAAAAAAACTGCTGCTGTGTGTGTGTGTGTGTGTGTGTGCAATTGTCTGAGTGCGATTTTTCAGTTTTGATACAGGGTTCATATCACAATATCAGCCAGCATTTAACACTCCCACACACAAGCATGGAGGCATATTAATATCCTTGTAAAGTAGTTGAAGAAATTAGATCTGTTGCATTAAGAATCTGATTTTTGCTTGTGTAAGAATGATTTCCAAAATTCTTCCTCGCCTTCACTCTGCCTTGATTTATTTCTTGTCTTGAGATCATCTGTTTTGTTCACGTCCCCCTTCCCCCCCTTAATAATGCTAGATTTCCTGTCTTCCCAGCCCCCCCGCCATGTTTGTATGCCCTAGCAGCAATAATGGACCCTTTCAGGCTCATCACTATTACTGTTGACACAGAAGCCTCGCCTCGCTCTTCCTCTGCTCACTCAGAGAGGACAGATGAATGACTTCTTCTTCACTGTCCCGCTCTTTCTCTAACTCCCCTTTCTGAGTGACTAAGCTCATTCATAGGACTTTCCGGACACAGTTAACGCACACTAAAACATGGGCGGAGCACTGTGTTAATACTGTATTAAACTCTACTCTTCAGCAGTGAGCTGCTGCACTGGAGCATCAGTGACTTGCTCAAAAGCACAACAGTCTTTTTGGAAAACAGAGTCCTATTCATTCCCTCACTAATCAATCTCGTGGTGAGATGCAGGGCAAAGCAGCTTCTCCCTCATATATTGTAACCTGCAGTATTTAGCAGGAAAGAGGGAAGGTAGATACGAGCAGGAAGAACGATGCAAAGAAGAGAGATTGGCCCATCGCAAAACAGTCCATTTGTGCCGTAGGTGAGGCTAAAGGTCTTGTTGTTTATGTACACTTTTATCTCAATATTCTCTTCAATATCAGCCACTTGACGACTCTCCTATTTCCCCAAACCACAGACAGACACAAAAATGTCTGCATCCATCATTTATTCTTATGACAACCAGCAAAACTGCCCACACACACCGAAGTCATGATGCTAGAAAGCTAACATTGACAACAACAATTCTAAGTTACTTTATCATATCCTGTCCCAGCTGCTGGGCTGTAAGGCATCTTTAACAACACTAAAAGTCTGCAGCCACGCTAGCAGCTCTGTGAGGCGCTACGTCTGGACAGCGGTGCTTTGAGCTAAATGCTAACATCAGCATGCTAGCTTACTCATAGTGACAATGAGAACATGCAGTTGTTTAGCATATAAACGGCCTTTTGGAGAATAACGTTCTCTTCTCTCTTTTGTTCTTTCCATTTCTCTCTGTCTCTCTCTCCCTCTCTCTCTTTCCATCTCCAGGAAGTGCAGTTCCCAGCAGAAACAATGATAGCTCACTAAATCCATGCAGTTTAAAAGGAGCAGTGTCAGATGCAGCAGATGTGAAGTGCCATGATGTCAGGAAGCTTAGAGGCCAATATACCCTGCTCAGCTTTCACTAGAAAAGCACAGTCAGGGAGGAGGGACAAGGAGACAAGTAATACTTCTGAGTTGTTGTTTTTTTAGTGTAGGTCATTGTCCCATGTGATCCAAGTGATGTTTTTGAGACACAGAGTTAAGTTATACACACAGCCTGATAGGCAGAGAGGCGGTTGGCGCGTGTTCCTGTGCTGTCCTCATTCATGGCACAGGCTCAGTTCAGACAGATGGTCAGGAGGGCTTTATGGAAGTGTATCCCCCCCTCCTACGCCTCCAACACACACACACACACACACACTAAATAATAGTATCGGCCACAGGAGCTGACACTTCAGCTTTGACATACAGCTGCCTATAATGAAACATTCCATACCGTTAGCGAAGGCTGCGAGACAATTAATCACATAAAACTTTAAAGGTTCAGTGGCATCCAGTGGTGAGGGTTACGAATTGCAACAAACGACTCACTGTGCATTCACGTCAGGGTTGGCAATTAACACCCGCCGAGCACCAAATGCGGGTAGATTTAACGATTGGCGGCTAAATGTTGGAAGGCTACCGGACACATTGGCGGTCAAACGTATTCAGATCAGCGTTGTTTCTGGTTGGGTGTCACCCTTAAATTGTTCCCCGCTGTACCAAGGTATCTAAACTCAAGCAGCGCGATGGGTTCAGGACGGATGATATGTTGCTAAACAGAGTATTTCACATGCATTTGCCCATAAAATTGATACGTGTGAACTAGAAGAATAATTTACGATGTGCGAGTAAAAACTACAACCTACAGTTATTTTTGTGCATGAATGGTTATGATTTCTTTTGTTAGTACTTAGCATTAATAAATTACAGACCGGCATAGACTGTTTTTCTTGCACGAGGATTTAATAAATTGTAAATTCAGCAGTAAAAAAAACTAACTTTGTACTTTTTGACCATGAGGTTGCACATTATATCAATTTAGTTTTTAAATCCAACAACAAAATGGCAGTGAAAACTGTCAACATATGGTCCTCTTTAAATATCTTTATATAATATAGACAACCCCTAGCAAAGTTTTATTTATTTGTATACTGTTCTGTATACTTCTTTATATCATATGTTCAGTTTATTCCTCTTTTGGGAGGAAAAAAGATTCCGATTACAATGAATGCACCATCAATCACTGCTCACCCCTCCCTTTCCAAGCTTGGAGGAGAAGTTACGATGGATGACACGCTCTCGGCTCTTGTGTTAAATACATGTGGTCTTGCATCTGTCCAAATTTCGCTTCTCTTCTTACTTCTAACAAACCAGTTGACTACTACTCCCACTTCTTCTTCTTCTGCTCGTTTTTTGTACGTATTCAACGTAGTGATGAAACACGCTCTGTAGAGCAGTTTGTCCATTCGGGCTACTGTAGAAACATGACGGAGCAACATGGCGTCGTCCATGTAAGAGGACCCACGTGTATGAATACATAAATGGCTCATTCTAAGGTAACAAAAACATAACGGTTCATTATGTAAGGTCTTTATACACCGCTGAAAACATAGTTATGGATAGCATATTGCATTTCTGTCAATAGATCCTCCGAAATATTACACACTGGACCTTTAATAGATTGCCTGCGTGATTCAGATTTACATCAAAGCTCCACATAATCACCCTTTTTTATAAGGGTGAAAGACATTTATTATCCAGAAATGTAATGTCAGTAAACTGCACAGTCATCTGACCCACATTTATTCAGAGACAGCGAACAAGATAAAATCTCTGATCAGTCACTTCCTGCGTGCACATTTTTCCTGCTAGTGTCTCCGTACCTAACACCAAAATTGGATTTGAGGGTGAATCTACAAAGTCTCAGCTAGCGCAACAGGACACTCTCATGTGTTGTTTTTAGTTAAACAGATTATTCTTTAGGGAGCTTTTCAGCACTTCAAGGAGTATATGAACCTTCCCGCGTATAATTCAAAATCACAGCTCCCCAAACAGATTAGTGAAACACGCAGTGATGCCATATCCCTGTTTAGCTCCCAGGGTGGGGAGTCCTCTGGTTTTCCTGTTGCCGCTGCAACCTACATGGCAGTTGTTTGATTCAGTAACAGAAGCCTCCGGATCAGCTTAACACAGGCCTGCAGGGGCATCAAATCCCCCCTAACACACGGGACTCCAGCAGAAGCATGATGTTAATGCCACTGCCTGTTTGTGTGTGTAAGAGTGAGAGATTCAGCAGAAATGAAAACCAGAAGAGGTTATGTGTAAAAGCAAGAAAAGAGAGAGCTAGGACAGATGAACACAAATTTTTACTGTCTGCAGGTCAGCCGCTGCCAGTCATGTAATATTCAGATTAACTTTATCTATAACATACAGATGGCATTTTAGTACAAAACCATGTAACCGCTGCCAACACATGCTGTAAATCCTGCTGACATTGATGGAAAGGCTGTTTCAACATGGTTACATAATAAAAAAGAGCGTCCCTTTCCTTGAAAGATTACGATCGGTAAAGGAAATTAAGCAAGGGTATGCACCCTACAAGCTATGTCCATTTAAAACTGCCTGATTAAGGTTCAAAGGGGAATAAATGACATATTTACATTTTTCTCTGCGCTGTTAGTCACATATTTATCAACCTGTGAACTGGTGATTCTTCAGCTGTTTTGGGCCAGGGTAATGCGGGGACTATGGATAACGTAGGGGTTTTTTTTTGTGTTAGCATTTTTCTCTGTAGGGGGAGTTTTTTTGTAGCTCTAAAGGTCGACATGAAATACATTTTGTCAACAATTTTGTTCCACAATCCTAAACTATTATCTCACAAGCAAAATATTTCATAAGCATAATCACTCTGTGTCAAAGTGAACAGCGTAGGAACAGCAGCACGAACATAGAGGGTTGATATTCAAGATCTTAGCGGTACTCTGGTGGAGGAGCATTGGCTGCTGACTTTTATTGGCATTGGTCTAACCTTGTTTGTCTGTCTGTATGTGTGTTAGTCTTTTTATCTGTCTGTTGCCAGTGTCTGATTTATCGCTTTGGGATACAGCCCACAGACACACTATGTAGTTTTAACATGACAAAATAAGATTCAATTTCCGCAACACTATTTTGTAAACTTGGAAATTCCTAAATATATTTATTCAATCCCCAAAACTCTGTCCTATGAGATCAGTCTCTGCTCCACTACACGTTGAGCCCTAAGTGGCCGCTCCGTCATGCCTGCGCTTTTAATCAGCAGCATCTCATTGAGTGGCTAGTGTCTGCCCTCCTCCTTCATCTACTCCCTGCTAATGGAAACACAGGACGTTAATTATGATTCGAGTTTATGGTGCTAAACAGTCTCATTCAACCACTGTTGTTTTTCTACTTATTCCTTTCATCCATCCAAAATATTAGTTTGTTTTTTGAGGCCACTCACGGTGTATATTTTGTTCAATTAAGTCCCATGTGATTTGTGTTTGGGGCATGAATTTCTCTCAAGTAGCAAATGTTTAACCATAGAAAGTATTTCGATTCGACATTTCTGAGAGAGATTTGATAAATATGATCTGGAGCTTCACAGTATATTGGAGCAGATGAGTGTGAAGGTCTCTACCTTAACTACCTCTTCATAAAAAATGTTTTTCACTGATGCTTAAAGACTTTAGGGTCCTGTTCTTTACCTTTATATCTTAAAGGAATCATTTGATGTTTTGTGAAATATACCTGTTAGCTTTCTTGCCGAGTTAGATGAGAAGATTAGCTTTAGCACAAAGACTGGAAATAGCACCACCTATACAGCTCACTACTAAACACATTAGACATGTCGGTTAAACCACAACCTGTCATTTTACACTACTACATACCAATTATGTTACCACTGGACAAAGCAAGGCTTGCTATTTCCCCTTATTTCCTGTCTTTATGCTAAGCTAAGCTACCTGGCTGCTGGCTCCAGCTTTCTCTCTTTGAACTATTTGATGGTTAATGTTGAACTAATACTTGTATCTTTAACTACAGCCTCTGACAACAGTCTGCTCATAGAGACCAACCTAATTTTATCAAACTTATTGTTTCTGCCAGGCTCCTGTTTCTGGGTGGCAGTGCTTGATGGACGTGTGGTTGGGATCGTGGCTGCGCAAGGCCGTGAGGATGAAAACACGGTTGAGCTGCGGCGCATGTCGGTGGACTCCCACTACCGTGGCAAAGGCATCGCAAAGGCACTGGGTCGTCGTGTTCTGGAGTTCGCCGTGCGCAACAACTACGCCGCTGTGGTCCTCGGCACGACGGCTGTCAAGCTGGCCGCCCACAAGCTGTACGAGTCGCTGGGCTTCCGCCAAACGGGCCAGAGCGAGGACTACAGGCTCCCTGGGATGAACCGCTCGCCGCTGCAGAGGCTCTTCTTCCAGATCCGCTACAGCCGCTACCGCTTGCAGCTCCGTGAGGAGTGAGAGGTGACAGGGAGAGAGAGATGGAGAGGGGGAGATGGAGAAAGCGAGGGACAGAGAGAGAGAGCAACGACCCTCCTTCACCTGAGAGCCCCGACCGCATCCTCTCCTCTGACAGCTTTTATTTATTTTGTGTCATTAGAGATAACTCCGAGTACAACTTAACACTTCTACTATTTCATCTTTAAAGTCACTAACGTTTTCATTACTATTATGCTTTTGTTGCTGTTGTTTTTGTATTATACTTTTACATTTTAAATAAGAGTTTGTTTCTTTTCCTCTATTTTATTAAGATATTTTTTGTACCTTTATCCCTCCCTTTCCATTGTGGGAGAAAAAAAATTGGCTTTTATAGAAGACATCTAACTGGCACCCCAAGTAGGCACCCTCCCCTGTCCCTTTGGTTTTAAGATCATGTGACTCTGATCAATACTCCTCATCATTATTATTCAACAATGCCCTCTTTACCCTTCCCCCATTACCTCAAGCCTTCCCTTCCCTCCCACATTCTCCTAATTTTCCCATAGCAGAATTTATCAGAAGCAGGGCAGTGCCATTAAATATTTGCACTCGGTTTCATTGGGGGGGGTGGACAGAGCAATGGACGGGTTGGGAGGGGTCGATATGGCTTCCTCCAGAGCAAAACACACAAAAAGAAGTGCTGGGGGAGATTGTGGTAGACACTCTCTTTTACAAAAAAATCTCTGCAATGTTGCATTTTGTGTGTGCACTGTACACAGAGCATGGTCACACACACAAATCAAGTCATTTTGGCTTTTAGCCAATCGCTCAAGACACCATATTGAAGCACAGCGAGAGTGTGTTACTGACCCCCATAGTGAGAGAAAAGGATGGCAGGATGGTTACCGGAATATGCACTGTGTATCCTGCGTCCTGGATGGATTTGAAACAACACAGTGCATCTTCCTCACACATCCTCCTCTTCATTCTCCTCACTGACTATTTGATTGGATCTCTCCTTCCCTCCTACTGTTTCCTATCATCAGTTAACCACTGCTTTTCTCACCAGAGCTGTGGAGAGGGTCTGTGATTGGGTTGAGGTGAATGAAGGGTGTAACTTTCTCGCTGCAGCGTCACACTGACAGATCCTAAGATACAATATAGCTGCATGTCAGAGCTTGTGGATGTATGTACGCTTGACTGTTCAGAGTGTGCGTGACTGTGTGTGTTTGTGTGTGCGTGTGTGTTTGATGAGCTATGGTCAGACATCAGACCATGTCTCAACAATGTCTCAACTATTTTTATTTTGCGTGAACAGACACGCACCTTCCTTGCTAGAGTCAAGTATTATCTAACTAAACACTTCCTATGTGTACTTATAAAATGTTTATTGATTGAAGAAAGATCAATTCTAACATTTTGAATATGTTTAGTATTTGACTGACAATTAGTAATTTTATAACTTTAAACACATATTACCACATTGTAATATGCAAATTTAACTGACAAAACCTAAACAAATAGTAGCTGCAGTCTACACTCCACATACTTAATCCAAGTTATTGGGGAACAACTTGGGTAAGACATGACTACTAGCAATACTTGCAAACCTAAAGTACATAACTGAGCACAAACAGCAAATAATAATTTACACCAATATATTGGCATTAGTATTCCCCATGTATTTATATTGTGTATACAGTTGAAAACTCGTGTAGCAAACAAAACGTCAAAGTTTCTCCCATAACACCTCTCTCCATCTCCCATCCTCCGACCATACAACCAGCAGTATATTCAGCCATCCACGACTCTAAGCCTAAGTTCTGTCATCACACCATTGGTAAAAAGTAAAATATGAAGCAAAATACAACAAAAAAAATCACATAATATAAAAAAAAGATGAAAAAAAATTGAATATAAATGTAATTGTCATGAAATTAGCACTGACCCTCCTTGCCTTGCCACCCTTTCCCGCCCAAACTCTCCCCATTCATTAATCTGTCTGCAACCCTGGGCTAGACCCCACACCTTCCATTTAAACCCTGCACACCCTCCACTGACCTTTAACCTTCCCTGCCCCAGGCCACACCCATTCCCTGCCCATGTCTGCATGCGCCACAGAGCCTTGCTGCACTGCTTTTATTATTCCACTTGAAGCTTGTTGGTCCAACCCTAGACCCTGCCCTTACCCTGATGTCATCTAGGCAGTGTGACGCTCCAGGACTGGCTGGTGCTGGGTTGCAAGGATGATGTATGGTCGTATGAGTATCTGGTGTGATGCAGAAGACACAGAAAGTGAGAGAGAAAATGTGTGTGTGTGTGTGTGTGTGTGTGTGTGTGTGTGTGTGCGTACTCACCAACGGCAGCACTGCCTGGATGACATCATGCCTGCCAGCCAACCAACTGTAGAATGCAAAAAGCAATGCAAGTGTGGCATGCCTCTGTACCCGGTGTGTGTACGGTGCCTGCCCTGGAAAAGTGTAGAAAAAAATGTACTGCTTTATATACGATATATACGACATATATATCTATATAAAGAAACAAAACTTATTTTTTAGAATCAACATATAAAAGAAATGTGTGTTTCTTTGTTTGGGAAAAAAAAAAGATAATTGTACCATTTGCATGAAATGTGTCTTTGAATGCAAATATAACATTTAGGGGAGAAACTCCTAGCACAGGCATACAGTGGAACCATAGAGTTGTACATTTTTTATAATGGTTTATTTTAAATTATTTGAATTCTCTGCAATCAAGACAAGGATGTGAAATTAATACCAGCCACAGGCCAGTGCTCATGAATCTTTAGGAGGTAGCCAACCGTTGTTTAGAAGTTGTACACTATTCTTAAAGCCTTGCTCAATTTGAAAGTGGCTATTGACATTCAGATTTATCCATCACTGACTGGAGGACAGAAAAGTTATGTTTTTTACCCTTTATTAGGGGAGTGAGGACATATGATTGAAAGTATCGCAGCTCTTCTTCTATTAAACCAGCTTGTGGAAAGGTTCCCAAACACTTCGCAGGACTAAGATCATCAATGGGCATTCAACAAATGATGACAGAGGAAAAATGTATTCCCATGCAGTACATAGTGCAGAATGTTTACGCGCATCAAGTGATTCAAATTCAAGTCCTTTGCCAAATTTATCATAAGCAGATAAAGAAAACAGGTAGCAGGGTAGTGTAATGGTTTTCAGTGACTGTCAAAGCCGTTTCCTGTCAAAAGTGTCCTCAAACCCTACTGGACCTCCATCTATGTAAGCTAAATGCCTAAAACTAGACAGTACGTACATGCTTCTTTTGCATCGAACTTTCTTTCCATAATATATATTTTTTTATTTAGGGATGTACCTTACATAACACCCAGAATGGACAAAAGTTGACCTTAGCTACTTTAAGCGGTTGATGTCCCATAAAACTAAAGCTTCTTCCCCTTCCCTCCGTTTGTTCAAGCAATGTGCCCGAGTCACGTTTGGAGCAGGCTTAGCTACCGACAACTCCTTTGTCTTTTAATTGGAGCTGACCTAATTTAATTTAAATTCTGCAAAGTAAAAGCAAGGCACAATTGCACTGAAAGCATCAGACAGTTTTCAAAAACACATGAGATGTTTTCACCGGGCGAACATGTGGAGGATGCCTCATACCACTTTGATGCGTCTGCTTTGAAGATGCTGGAGAGTCAAAAGAGGACCCCGCTGTATTTTGTGACGTTTCAGGAGCAACAGCTACCACTGACCTTCATAGGGCACTTACAAACTTCCCACTAAGCTAATGGTAACAGTAGACAACAGCAAAACTACAGTGTGAACACTATACAGAAATAGGTTCTGGTTTCTCTCCAAATATAAGAATCAGACTATAAACCATCACCTGAAGAAAAATTTGTTGTGAAATGTAGGGGTCAGTGGAGCTGAGGCTTTAGAAACACCACAGCTGAGACACATTTGGAGTCAGTTATTACTGCCAGTGTGTTTTGGTCCTTAATGTATGACTAAACCCACTCTTTAAAGACTTGGGTGAGGTCCGAAGGTTGAGAGTGAGAGGTGGACACTGTTGAGGTGGTTGTAAAAAAAAAATAAAAAAAAAATAGTGGTCTGGATCTTGTGGAAGAACGTGAAGTCCGTCAGTTCTGAGCCATTTCTGCTGCTCCCAATCTCAGTTTCTGCCACATGAAATTTAAGACACTCCTTCATGTATTTTCTGGAGAAGTTATTATCCATACTGGTACATATGAACAAAGGTAATATCATTAAAAATGCCTTTGCCAAGGCCTTATGCACTGGAAGCAAATGCTGGAGTTAAAATATCTTGTGGACTGCATGGCTCAAGGTAGTTAAAGGGTGATTTAGAATTGTAAAAATGAAGTGCACTGACTATAATGCATTTATTTCTAGTCTGAGCAATGTCTGTTTTCTACTTCATGTGAATGCAATGCCCTGTGAAGTATCACCTCCCATTTA
Source organism: Micropterus dolomieu (assembly GCF_021292245.1). Taxonomy (NCBI): domain Eukaryota; kingdom Metazoa; phylum Chordata; class Actinopteri; order Centrarchiformes; family Centrarchidae; genus Micropterus; species Micropterus dolomieu. Next base: position 22,932,432 of record NC_060161.1, on the reverse strand, counting down.
AAACTGGTATTGCATACGTAATGTTAGAATGTAGTAATTAAACTGTATGCAACTTCTACCAGAGTGTAAATTTAGTTACAAACCATTCCTCTGAAATGTTCTGCTGATGTACAATCCAAAAACAATCTCACACTTTTTTTTAAATTTGGTTTTCTGTGATTTGTTTGAATGCGAGTGTGCTGTCCTATTGGTTGAGGTTTGAGAAGGTATGCTGCATAAAGAAGGCTCTTTTAGTTTACAGTGCTTTAGAGTCCATGAATGACCATCTGATGCTCTCTCTCTGATGGCAGACACAGAGGCCTAAGCTGAGGCAATTGAAGCTAACGCTTCAACTTCAGAAGTTTTATAAATCCTAAAACATGGCTGTTAAAATAACCAAACACTAAAAATATCAGTATTTGTCATGATCAGTATTTCATTCAGTTTATCAACTGGTGAAGGAGCATATAATTCTGCACAAATGTACAGATCCTGTGGGTGTGTTGATGGTGTGTGTCTATGCTCAGCAGCCTTGGGGGAGAACACTCACAGGCATGAATGTAAACTGCCAGCATTTAAGGTCTTAAAAAGGTTTTTATGTTTTAAATCTTTCCCAGTTGCTTTTTTTACTTTATGAATGAGAAGAATGGTGGGGAAAGGATGAAAAGCAGCTATTGGTTCTTTCATTAAGTGACTAAACCACTACATTAGGTGTTAGACATTTTGTGTGATTGTAAATAGTCGTATCCTACCTATTGTCAATGTATTATTTTCTGCAAACTGTCATCTTTGCTGGTTTTAACCAATCCCGATGGAGTATATTTTTGTCTCAGAAGATGGCTGTCGCCTGGAATGTTCCACCTAACGAGGAGGGCGAGGGGTGAGGGAGGAATGTGCCACATTGGCAGTTAAATGGGGGGGAGGGGGCGGCGGGAGGAGGTCTGCAGCAACAGAGCTCCACAGCATGGACTCCCTCTCTCTCTCTCTCCCTCTGGTGAGGATTTTGCTCTACTGTGGCAAATACAGAAGGACTCACAATTGGACTGAGGCCACAGGTGCCAAGAACACATAAGCACTTGTAGCACAACTGTGTCTTGTTTTGCTATTACAGTACAGATAGTTTTGATTTTTTACATTTCCTATGAAGAATATGGATAAAGATTCTCTTTCTGCTGTATGTGTCATAAGCATATATACAAGACATGATACCATGATGTATAACTTATGTATACTTCGACCCATGGCTATTTATGGAGGTGAAAATTTGCCAAAGGTGACAGTAATTGCTGCATTTTTATTCCTTATGTGGCTAACTTTTGTTCAACACAATCCTGTACTTACTTGGTTATTATATGGCAAAGATCCTGCCCACGTGCCATCTGATCAAGCAATAAATTCAAACAAATAGACAAAACAACAAAATACAGTACTGGCATACTATCAACAATGATTTTATTGAATACATAAAATGCTGCATTGATGTTATATCCCTTATACTGTACCAATTAGTGGCAATGATGCCACCACAGTTTTGGCATTGCGACATTACCACTCATTATATCGAAGCCTGATGGGGTGTTTGATTGTAAAATGTTTCTGTTTTTTTGTATTTTTCTTTACAAAGAGGTGTCAATGATGTGTTTTTTTAAACTCGAAGTCGAAATACACAGGTGTACCTCTGCATATTTGTACAGATGTCAAAGGAAATGGGGAAAATGACAAGAGGGGTATAATGGATGCTAAAGAATGAGCAGTTCAAGCAGACGGGAAAAAGATGGCGTAGCCACACTCTGAAAGTGCAATCTGCTGTCAGTCTCTTAACTGAGCTTTTATCTAACCACAAAAGACTTCCGGTGAACTTATAACACGGTATTCAGTGCAACTTCACTACCACCACTCTGTTAGTACAATTAAAAATAATCAATTAAAAACACATTGCAGCTGCCAGAATCTAAAGTCTCAATCATGTTGACTTTTCTAACAAGCGAGGTTCAAAGTCTTTCTTTGAATCTGTAATTCAGTTTCTGTAAAGTTGTAAAGTATATTTTACTGTAAATAGCATCAGGGGGTCATTTTTACTCCTTTTGTAAAAGAACTGTGGAATTAAATTTTAAAGATATTTACAGCACTAATAAAGAGATTCTACAGTAGTGCAGGTGTCTTCATCTGTATTACCTCATGACAATCCCATGCGGACTAATGGCCGCCACTTTCAGGGGCTGCAGCGCACGCCACCTTAGCCTTGGTGTCTCTGTCCCACACTGATGGGTCCGGACACAGCCTTCCTTGTCCTGCCTGTCTGCTTGAACTCTCAAGTCATCAGAGAGAACCTAAAACACAGCAACAGCAACCGCTCTGTTAGCTTATAGCACACACCAGGCATGGCCATGAATGTCAGTGGCTCTGGACTGAGCTATCTAGCTTTAGCAAGCTGCTGCAGTGCAAGGGGATCTTTCTGCCCTGGAGCCCTGTCATGGCCTGTTGCCAGGAAACCGACCCACACAAAGCACAGCAGGGGGGCTGATACACAGCCACGCTGTGGTGAGGCAGGCAGGTCAACCAGCTGGCCATGATAGTGGAACTGGAAGGACTTCTGGGGGGAAGGGAGCAAAATTGTAACTATGGGATCTTTGTAAACCAGGGGTTAGGGGACCTGTAGGGGCAGGGGTAGTTTGGCTACGGTGAGGAATTTGAGAAAAGGGGCCCTGAGGCATGTAAAGTACAGCAGTAAGCAAATAGTGTCTGGGGTCAAGTGGGTAAGAAGAAGACAAAGAGTGAAAAAGCAGGGTCACAGTTATAGGCAGGTATGGTGTGGGACAAGATTCATAAGGTCAAGCATGGTGTGGTGATTTAGTGTTAACAGGGAGAGACTGCAACATAGTGTAGACACTGTTGGTACACCGGTCTGCCCGACCTCAGTGAGACTGCAGTGACAACCTGGTTTTTATTGGGGGTCTATTAGCTTTCAGTTCCCTTTCTGCCATTCCTTTCGGAGACTGCTGTATTACCACACTGGGATTACTATTATTATTGTTGATTATTAACCCTTTCTTTTATACTGACAACAACTGGAACACTGTACAGATGTAAAGATGGCATTTCCTGCATTATGACGATGATTGAAACATGGATGTACATATATTGTATCAATTAAAAATGATGATGCATTAAGCTTTTATATGTTGCAACTGTAAACCAATTTTTTTCGTTCCAAGAGAGCAGAGAAAGGGAAAAGGAAATGTAAACACACAGATAAATATTTTATTTGAAGTGATATATGTGTGCCAGCACAGCCGTGAGGATGCGAGCTGCAGGATCTACTCACACATGCCTCTGTTGTCCTTGACAACTGTACTCTTCAGAGTGACCCTCAGGCCTTGGCTCCTGTGAATGGTACGGGTCATTAAAGTGAAGTCACCACTCAATCAAATGAACATAACCTAATTTACGTCTCTTTAATTTAGTAAAGTTGAAGACAGCAGTCATCCTAAAAAAACTGCTGTAATAACCCCAAAGTGAAAATATTCCAACTGATGGTGAAGAAAAAGTACAGCGCTGGTTTACTGTTGCATCCTGTACACAGACTTCAACTACACAGAACACAAACAAAGGAGTTACAGCTTTATTAGTATTTGTTTTACTTTCGTACCTACATCGAACAACCCTACTCCAAAAGTGCAGAGTGCCCTCTAGAATTTGCACATACCAGTCTCACGCTCTCCTCTCAAAGGGGGGAAGGCCTCGCACCCTTAAACCACAGAACAATGAGAGAATGGAGGGGCAGATTTCCATAACACTGTGCATTGCTCTGAAATGCTCATACTGACCCGGTGAGAAAGGCATCTCTTGCGTCGATCCACGAAGAGCACATTCTTGTCAGTGGGTTCAATAGGCAAAGTGAAGGGCAGTTCAGCTGAAAAAGAAACTGGAGGAATGTAAATACATAACAAGACAGAACTGTTGGCGAATCTGCGGGATATCCCACATGCCACCTTTGTACCGACTTAAAAAGTGACAACTCCTATAATTAGCAGCCAACATTAGGTGCCATTTCAAATGGGTAATGGGGGTTAGGCTTTGTTCTGTGTAGAACCACGTTATAGGCTTGAAGGGTCTTAATTGGAGGACAGTATAAAAAGGGGCAAAAAGAGTCTCGCCGTAGCTTCCATAGACAAGAAAACTCAGTTAGTGTGCCTGGCAGCCGGTGACTGTGTGAGCGCATTCATGGCGGCTGAGTGGATACAGAGTGCGTGTGTGTGTTTGTGTGTTTCTTAAGTGTATGGATGCTTGTGTACGAGCATTTGTGGAATGTGTGTACGTGTGACAGAGGCACGAAGAAGACAAAGGGGAGGAGTGGGCTAGAGCCAAGTGAGCGGATAAAAGATGGGCTGTAAGCTGGATGCACACGGCCGAGCAAGATTAGATCATCTGCTTTGAACCAGCTGAATGAAACCAACAAAAAGGTGACATTTATTAAAGAAAGCATCCCTCAACATATTGTGGCTTCATGTCATTAGAATAATAGAATATTTAGACTTTCTCAAAACTCTCCATTGTTGTCTCTTTTTTCTGGAATTTGTCTCATAAATCATTCAATATTCATTAAGGTTTACAGGAATACTGTCAGGGAACTATGACTTAAACTCATTTGATTCAAGGTTATTCTTCTTCTGTTAATAAGAGCATCAGCTCTAAAAATACTCTAAAATGTAACGTGCAAATTAGCTTTAAGAATTAAGTAAGGATTAGTGCCTTGTGCACACAGAAAAAAACCTGCGGAAATGAAAATAGGTGAGAAAGTGAGATTGGTCACACTTTCAATTAATGCAAGCTTTATTTAGCATGAACAAAGCATAAAAACAGTAAATACAAGGAAGTTTTTATAGAACACAGTACACCATATTTCAGGCATACAGTAGCTCAACTGCTAAATCTTTTTTTAGATCATACTAACAACAGATTTTGAACCAATCACCCCTCTCTCAAACATGTAGCTTCACCTTGGCAACAAGGCAGAGAAAACAGCAGTGGTTTTAACAAGAGAGTGTGAAAACTGAGGAGGAGAGGAGGAGACAAGGAGAAAAAAAAAGGACCGGTGCAATCCAGTCTGAGGCTCCCGTTGCCCCCAGATACGGATGGAGTGAAAGCAGAAACTGGGAGCTGCAGCTGCCTGGTTTCCATAGCAATGTGGATGCAGGACGAGTGAAGAAGAGAGAGAGACTGTGAGACTGTGAGCGGAAGAAATGGACCAAGAAGCTCAGAAGATACAGAAAGATGAGAACACACCAGAGAGAGTGAGAGGGAACAGAAAAGGTCTGGGGCAGTGAAATAAAGTTTATTCAATACAGAGGCGGTGAAAAGGGGGAGGGAGATAGAGGGAGGACTCATAGAGAAGAGAGAGAGGACTCAAGAGAAGGAGAGGGAGGATTCAAAGAGAAGGGAGAGAGGATTCAAAGAGAAGGAGAGGGAGGACTCAAAGAAAAGGGAGAGAGGATTCAAAGAGAAGGAGAGGGAGGACTCAAAGAAAAGGGAGAGAGGATTCAAAGAGAAGGAGAGGGAGGACTCAAAGAGAAGGAGAGGGAGGACTCAAAGAGAAGGAGAGGGAGGATTCAAAGAGAAGGAGAGGGAGGATTCAAAGAGAAGGAGAGGGAGGATTCAAAGAGAAGGAGAAGGAGGATTCAAAGAGAAGGGAGAGAGGACTCAAAGAGAAGGAGAGGGAGAGGGGGGACTCAAAGAGAAGGAGAGGGAGGATTCAAAGAGAAGGAGAGGGGGGACTCAAAGAGAAGGAGACATTGGAGGGATGTTAAGCTCTGACATGGATCCCCAGGATTTGCCAATAGAAACTGCCACCTTCAGGGGGACCTGGGAAAAACACAGACGCATAAGAAAAGGAAAAGGTGTCAGTGTATCAGCCTACATGCGTAGATTTCGTTCACAGTGATCTACATTGATTTCCACTCACTTAACCACTCAAAAATGCTCGTTTTTAATAAATATCTGCGTGCAGTGATATCATGTACTTAAGAAATGTGTGTTTCAACCACAACACTAGCACTTAAAGACTTTAAATAGGCCTATTTCTTGTGCCACAGTCCTGCTCTTTCCTCTCTGCGTGATACTGTGCTGCTACTGTGTACATCTCCATTAACCTGGGTTGCATGGCAAGAAAAAACATCTTTGCATCCACAACTGAACAAAGGTTTGAAACAATCTGAACATGACAACTGATACTGTTAAAGCACTGAATGATTTTAATTCCAGGCTTCGTGTACTCACCTTAATATGGACTCCTAGGTGGACTATGTGCTGAAGGGACTCCATGGTGCTCCTCACCAGAGCTACACACAGAAGTACATGCACGCACACATAGACACAGGTATTAATGGTCACACCAGTGAGAAGAGGAATAATTTAGTCTTTTTTTGCAGAGCACTGCAGTGTTCAACCAAACACCAATTTTAAACAGCAACATTTGTTTACAGATCTTGGGAAGAATGACTGCATAAGTGAAGCAAGTTGTATACAGCCTTTTGTGGCTCCAGAGAGCTATGTGAAGTCTGATAAACTGATAAATCGATTTGTGCCGAAGACTACAGGTTGGACAATGGAAAAGATCTGGGGGTGTGGAGTTCGAGCTTAGAAATGAGCTTATCAGACCTATGCGGCCTGCTCCTCATCCCTTTTTTAGGCTAGCAGTTTGAGGCTACATTAGCCGCTACTAGCATAACACATCTGAACCTCCAAGCTGACTGTCAGTGGTCGAGTTGCATTGTGGGTAAGGTAGGCGCCCGGTTTTGACAAGAAAGAACAATGCGTAGAATAAAAAAGATGATACCTCTGATTCTGCTGCGTCAATGTATCGAATGTGAGTTGAATAATGTAACATGCTAAATGCTAAACTGATGGAGTACAGATTACAACCAACTAAATAACCCTCGCCCCACTATCCACGTAAAAGCGTGTACTATTCTGAAATTCGTAAAAAAACGTCAGGCGATTACACTAATGAAAAACATCCATATGAATTTCATATTCTGCCAATAAATAAATAATAAATACACACTGGCCTTTTAATATCCACCCAAAAATGTCTACTATTTTATATACAGGTGCATCTCATCATGGAAAAGTTCATTTTCGTATGTATTTTGATAAAAAAAAAAACTTTAATACCTTCTAGATTCATTACACATAAAGTGAAGTATTTCAAGGCTAACCTTTACCTAAAAAAATACCTCAAAACACCTGCAAAGGTTTCCTGAACCTTTCATCTCTCAGTCTGGTTCACGATATTCAAATTTTTGTTGAGATACACCTGTACACTATACTTGCCGTCATAGGTACAATACTTTAATGTCTTTTTTGCCTTTATTGGACAGTTTGACAGTGAAGAAGGAAACGGGGAGATGGAGCGGGGCCTGACAAAGGTAGCGAGCCAGAATTGAATAGGTGGCATGCACTGTAGGCTCTCCACATTACTGTCTTTCATACAAGTGAAAATATTTGATAACTGCATTCACCTGCAAACTGTTCCACCTGGGAGTCCTCCACTTCATACAGAAGCTCATCATGGAGCTGTGCTATCAGCCTGCAGTTACAAACACATTCAGAAATACATAACACCCCAACTACTGCTAGACTACTACTACAACTTCTACTAATAATGTGGCATTTGGCCGATCTTCATCAACCACCATGAGGGCTTCAACTAAGTCCTCCCCTGCTCTTCTAACATAGCCATCTAAATCTGGTATATTTTGGCTCTGGGCTTCAAGTGTTTTTACTCTAGCTAGAGTGTTTGGCGTGCAGCATTCATTTGAGAAAACTCTTCAACTCTACAAATTTAGTTGGCTAAAATAGTGAAAGTTGCTTATGTGTTTTGGCACGATAGACTTTCTTCATTAGCGCTTGGTCGTGTTTTGCTGGTGTGGATTCAGACAAGACTACAGTGTGAAGAGCCAGAGTGTACTTGAGCTGTATGAAGAAGGATACAGCCTCGCCTTAGGTGCTGTATGATGTGGCCATGTTTGGTGGTTGTACCTGGCAGAGAGCGAGCTGGAGGAGGAGACCAGGTTGAAGATTCTGATCATGGCCATCTTACAGAGATCAGCAGCAGAACCTGTACACACATACACAGACAAAATCTCACACATATCTGTTTGACCACATTCATACAGATACAGACCAACAAACAAGCTGACACACCTGTCAGTCATCCTACCTTGGACTACAAAGTTGACAGCTTGCCTCTCAGCCTGCATGCGGATGCCCCAGTCGGGGGAGTTGATGTTAGGGAGGGTTCGTCGACGACCCATGATGGAGAGCACATAACCTAAAAAAGATATTTCAATTTTAATAATTCATTGTCAGCATTCTGAGCACAATTTAATATGCATGGTGAGATCATGTCTTCAGTACAGTTTGAGTAAATGAAGATTTGTCCTTGAAGGATGGTCCTCTCACACAACCAGGCTTAAATTATTCTTTATAGTTTTTATACCCATTCAGCACAGCAGCTCTGCTACTGGCTCAAGATTCACTGCAACCAGAAATCACCAGTGGTGTAGTTTTCTCTGAAGTAGTGGGCATACTGTAAAGTGAAATGTGATAAAATAACTACTTGCCAGCAAATTCTGGTGATGTTTCTCCAAAGCCAGGTAAACACAATCCACGTCTGCTAAAGGTGAACTACTGACACTGACAAACGTAGACCTGACTTATATATCACTTTTCATACAGTAGAGGCTTGATAGGACGCTTGACATTCTATAGTCAAGCATTAAAAAACTCAACACTGTGTGCAAAAAATTTTAAGCAACTGCAAATTGAAGATTAAAAATAAAATGTGACCTTCAGTTGCCTATGCACCTCCCTCTTCCCCCACCCTGGATGCTGTAGTTATACTGTGCACATACAAAAGCAAAGATAAACACACTCACATTCCCAGTACGTCCACACAAACACACACTGGGAGGCAACACAAGATTGTGCAGTGACGTGATACTAAATGAGAACCACAGCGTTATACTGAAATTATATTTTATGAAATTGCTTATGCAGATGCTGTATTTGTGTTGTTTTACAATCAGAGGCGATCGAGCCTTTAGCGTAGCTGCCACCTTGGTTGTTTTAAGAGTGCTATATAAATAAAATTGATATTGATATTGATGTTGAAGAAAGCATTTTGATTTTATAATCATAAAGAAGCCAAACATGTCAAAAGACAATTAACAGGTAGCCTATATTTATTTTTTCAGACATTCTGTTGACCTTTGCTTTTATTGTGCATTACTGGAAATTTTACAACAAAAATCAGTTACAACCTTAAGGGGTTACAAGGAAATAAGGTTGGTAACGGTATTAAAGGAATACTCCACCAATTTAGCATTGTACTTATATTCCATTGTTGGACTCTGGATGGACAGTTTAAAAGTTTAAAAATCAAAATCGATGAAGCAAAACAACAGATTTGTCTTTATTTCCCACATCTAGACTTCACTTGGCCGGGCCGTCCAAGTATATTTGGTGACCCGTTTTAGCACTTTGCATAGAAACACAGAGAAAGTTGTTATGTTTTACATTACAGGAAGCGGACATGGTGGGTATTTTACAAGCACGGAACAGGTAAAGCAACAGTGAACACAGCGGTGCAGATGTCACTCATTAGTTGCAATGTTGGTTTTGTTTCGACATTAAAAAGCCTCCTCCACATGCGGCGCACCGCCCAATTTGTCTGTCATTCTGTGAGAAATTCAATTCAGTTAAAAATTCGGTGGTGTTATGCAAGTAGCGGATAATGTGGCCTCGAGCCTCGCGAAGAGATGAGGAGCGAGCTACAGAAGTCTGAGAAGCTCACTTATTGAACTAGATCATTTTTATTTTCAAACTTGTATTCTTTAGCAGCAACTGACAACCAAGTGAAATCACTTGAGGCATTTTATCAACCTTTACACAGCTCCCTCTGAAACTACATAAGGCTTTATACTTCTTGTTTTCCCGCATATGCAGCAGTACTCCACCTGTAAACGCACCAATTCACACAGTCAGCCAGAAACAGGCAGATGTGGAGAATCATTTGCCCCATTACAGTTTTTTTCAATGGCTAACCTTTGGTCAAATCTGTCAAAAGTCTTCACATATCTAGCGAAACAGAAGTGTATCTGGACCAAACTGTGAATCATTTTTCATTGCTTTCACACAAAATGCAATTAATGACCACTTTTTCTAAAATCCATCCTTTTCTCATTACTACTTAACCACCAGCAAAACACTATTTATCTGCAGCACATGTGTCCAAAACTGTTAAAAACACATTCAAAACAGAAAGATGGCAAATGTCGTGCTTTTCTGCAGCAACCAGTCTGAAATATAAAGAAAAGCTAACATTTACGTACATTTTATGTTTACGTCTATGTGCATAGAGTACTGTATGCAGTCTTTTAAAACTGCGTGAGCGTAAAGCAGGAAATGTGCTTGTATTTTAGCAGAATTGGTTCAGGGGGTTTGTACATGAGACAATAGAGTGAAAATATGTTATTCTTACAGTTTTTCTCAGTCGCTTAACATTTGCAAAATAGTACGTGCATTTCTCAAAACTCGTACAAACAGCACTACGCAGTGGAACCTGCAATAGCCCATAACTTGCTCAAAATCCTTCGTCTATCTCTCAAAAATAAATCTTTATATCAGTGAACATGTCAGCGCATCAGAATGACAAGTCCTTGTGTCATTGTTTATGAACAAGAACAAGAAGTCTGGAAGTATTTTCTGATGTAAACTATGGCTAAATGCAGAAAAGAAATCCACATAGCACAACAGAAAAAATTACCAAATAATGTAAGAAATGTAAACACCCCTTAGGCTGACGTTGCTATCTGTCAGGCCACAGATTCTTATCCACATCACTGCGGATATCTTCATCAATTTAGGATACATTTACAAATAAAAATGTATAATAGACATGTATTGAATATATGCTTGACAGATTATGACAACGTGTTCAACCATTGTGCAAGTAGTGATTTATGAAATGAACTTATGACTAGATGTTTTTAGGGGTCAGACTATTCAACAGAGAACCAGTATAATCCATTGTGATCAACATGACATGAGTAATTGATAATGTAGGAAACAGCAGACAGTTACAAAAACATTTGCAATTTGTTCAAAAGAATGAGAATTGCTTTTCCAACATGCATGTGACTAGATGATGTGGAGGTTGAACGCGTAGTTTTGAGAATTTCAGTTCTGAAATGAGATCTGAGAAATGTTCAAAAGCGATTGAGAAAAACTTTATTGTATAATGAAATATTGATTTATATGAAAAAATCATTCATACTTCAAAGATAAAAGTTTACCATTTACGTAGTGCTTCCTGTTGTTAGTGTTTTTTTAGGTCAGTGTGTTATGAGTGACAGTGTTTGCTTTCTGAGTGAGAATTGTTTTGGTTGAGACTCCTATGAAGTGTTTTGGTGGTCTGAGTGACTTTCGGAGGTGAGATTAACTGTTTGGCCAAGATGCATGATGGTAATGCAGACTGTATTAAGAGTTTTGAAAAAAGTGGCTTCAGTTTTAACCATTGCATGTTAGTAATTGAAAAGAACTGTAAAGCACACATTTGATGTGTAGCACGGCATGTCCAAAAGGAGGAGTCCAAGTCAAAAAGCCTTCAAGACCAAAGCGACTCTACGATCAGTAGAAAATTACTGCGTGTGTGTGCAGCATCAGTTTCTGGATGGAAACACTACTTTGTCTGAACTGTCTCTTTCAGTCAAGAGAGTTATTTCTAACTACACGCTGAGCAGAGCTAAAGCTACTGAGAACAGTTTCATGAAAAGTCATTTGTTGATGCAGCATTATACAGTAAGTGATTATGGTAACAGCGGGCTTACAATGACACGAGCATGCACCCACCCACACACAAGCCTACTTACACACACACAAACCCTAGTATCCACATGATGCACATACAAAGGCAAAGACAAACACACTCACATTCCCAGTATAGCCACACGAACACAACACACACAAGAATGTGCAGTGACGTGATACGCACATTACACACAAACACACACATGATCAAATGCAGGTATGCAACACACACACACACACACACACACACACACACGCATAGACACACATAAAGACTCTCACACAGTGGACCAGTACATTCCACCAGTTGGACAATGGAGCAGGCTTACCATCTAAATCCCTCTAGTATCCCTCACTATGAGGAAAGCCAACCAGGGCATGAAACCTGAATGACCCTCTTCTCAGGACACACACACACACACACACACACACACACACACACACACACACACACACACACACACACACACAATCAGGAAATGAGCGCACAACAGATAGTAACAAACACTAAAAACCTTCTACTCACTGTGAATTGACCCATGACACATGTGTGTGACCTTTTCACCAGGAATGTGACCTTTGTTCTGGGGCCCAATGACCGGAATGCGTGGTCTATTTTGTACCACACAAACGATGTTTCCAACTATGGCCAGGTATCAACGTGAATCATACAGGAATGTGCGTGTTTTTCACACCCAATCGGCAGGTCAGTGACACAGTCCTGTGACGGCCAGTGACGGCCAGTGCTTTTCAAGTTCAGGCAGCTTTCATGATCAGCGGTGTAGAGAAAGCGGTGGTTCATTTGATGCTCAGTAGCACCAGAAACTAGGAACAAGGAAACAATTCAATAGTATCATTTATCAACTTTATACTGACGAAATTATAATTAAAAAAGGCCCTGAAAACCTACAAGCGATGTGGTCATAAAACCTTCTGCCAAAGTTATTCATGTACTTCCAGAGGCCAATAAGGATTTTATTAATTATATTAATCAAAGTGTGATGACAAATGGTGAGCTGTTTGACCACTGTCAATCAAATCTGATCAAACCACATCCACACAGTCCAGAAGAAGCAAATTAGTTTTTAATTCATAAATAAAACTTAACTTTAATAGTTGCCTTTTTTGCATAGTTAAACCTGTAACTACTGTTTTTTTTTTTTTGGTCACTTGGGGGCAATAGTGAACACAATATTGAACTTGAAGTTGAAGCTGACTAGGCGAACCTGTTAGCAAACTGTTTACATATTGAGCTGTAAAGGAGCAACATCATCATTAATCTGGAGCCGTGTTTCTAGTGAACTAGTGAATATCCAATATTCACTTTTATCTTTTAGCTCTGTTGTCAGTTTCTACCAACAATATATCTGGCTCTTTAGCTGCTAAATAAGGGGGTGACTGCTGTACCACAATGCAGACTAACAGAAAGTGCTGATGCCACCATTGCACATCAAATTAGGCTTCTCTAAGTTGTCTGGGTTAATGATCAAAGCCGGTGTATAAATACATGTTAATTTGGATTCATATGTTGTTATTGTCTGACTATATGTAAACGGAAAGACACAAATAGGTACATTTCAAAATATCACTGTCCTGGTCACAAAAGCAAAGTCTGTGGTAAATAATTCTCTAAACTTCTGAGGCATAGGCAAACAGGAAACAATACTTACAACCCAGGAGCGAAATAATAAATAAATTGTTACACCGTGTTATAGCTGAGCATTGCTGACATTTGTGCTGACTTGTGCCACAACTAAACTGCAAATTACAACTGCAATTGAAATATCTGTGTGTGTGTGTGTGTGTGAGCACTGCAGGGTGTTTACATATCTATGCAGATCTACGCTTCCCTGAGTCTGTGGTGGCCTTCAGAAGACAGTTTTTATCTCGGTGATTCCCCCTGTTGTTTTTCTACTCGTCTTTTCATCTCAGACAGTCTTTACAAGTGAAGGTACAGCATTCATCCCAGGAGAGTCAATGAAATGTGCACGATATTAAGAACAGGACAGACTTATCGAGAGCCGTGGCTTTTATCTCATTTTAAAAGTCAAAGGAGTATCAACCAGAATGACGACAATTTAGAAGAGTGCGGCCATGCCATCTATGGCTATTAAGTCTTTTACTGTAGTTTATATAATAAAAAATATCAAACTATTCCTATTTTGTCCACTTCTTTCTTTCGTCTGGTACATTTTTGTACTTCCTCCTTTACATCCACAGCCCTTTTTTTCTGCTCTTCTCTCGCGGCTATTACACCCACACTGTGATACTGACCTGACCTTCACATTGGCCTTTCCAATACATTTCCAATAAATATGACAAAAGCTAAGCCTGCACTGTGCACCTCACCTCTGCTCAGCCCGCCAGCATCCAGCAGTTCTAAACAAAATCAGACACCAATCAACCATAAACTTGGTGCCGAGTGGACATGGAGCCCAGGCACATATTAATCTCTGCTCTCTGAGTCACGGCACCGCAGCTAAAACAGCCCGTGACTCTAGTGCGATACTGTACGTCTCCTCACAGACATGGGGATAATTAATCGACGAGTTAAATTTCTGCTGTGGAACATAAAGAGAAGAGGTATGAAAACAGTGACGTAGATTGGACGAAGGAGAGCAAAAGGCAGAGAGAGAGATAGAAACAAAGAGAACGAGTGAGACAGACTTAAAGACAGCAAGAGAGAGTGAGGGGCGAGCGGGGCAGATAAATCCCGGCACGGTCTCCGATGGGAGGATCACCATGGTGATGAGCTGAACTGAAGCAGACTGCTTGGCGCAACATCACTCTGCCCCTGAGAACGAGGAGGCTTCCACGTTAATCTGTGAGCAGCATTTTGGAAGAATGAGTCCATTAATTAAGAAGATAACACCGGAGAAAAGGGGAAGCGATGAGTGGGGCGCGGGGTGTGTCACCGGTGATAGGTTACTGTGGGTAATGGAACAGCTGTCTGGGTGTGATGCTGGGATGGTGTTAGTGATAAATTTGTACTCCCGGCTGGCATTAAAAAACATCCACTTCCTTGACCTAACAACAAAACAAGGTTGTTTTTCAACACTTGTTATACAAGATAAAGTCATAGTTTTCCATTCAGAAACAGCCAGAGAGAGCTTGTCATAATACAAGAACTTAAGGACTCAAAGGCAGACTCGGAACAGTTCGAAGGGGTAACAAAGGGTTTTATTGAAAAGAGCAACGGAAGACTGGGTGGTAGGTTCCAACAGGGCAGAATGGAGAACACGGTGGAGGGGAGTTTGTCCAGGCAAGATGTGAGCTGAGCAGGGTGTGGCGTTCAGCAGAGTTCCCGGAGGTAGTGTGATCCTGGGCACAGAGAAAAACAGTCTCCAGGGAGACACAGAAATTGCAAGGAATCTTATGGGAGTAGATAGTAGGCCTTGACACATGTACCACATGTGGTTAACTGACGATCTGGTGAAGAATGTGAGGAGGACTGGGTTGAAATATTGCAGGAGCTTGATTAGTGGAATGAGGACCAGGTGCGTCACTGGAGCCAGAGAGTGTAGCCACGCCGAGACAAACACAGACAGGGAGGACAAACAGAAAACACAGGGAAGGGGGGGGAAACAAAAGAACACAAGGTAGTGGAGAGATTCTGTAGTACCACAACAGTGCTAAAGTTGACACTGTGGCATTAGTACTCACACAGCTGGCTCGTTCTCTTAGATTACTCCTCATGTATTTGGTGTGTTATTGGTTTATACTGCAGAAGGTAGATTTTACAACACAGGGTTGTGTAACAAAATGAAGTAACTCATCAGTTGTCCCTTTAATGCTTTTATTTTGAAGGGAAAAGCCGATACAGCACACATAAGATGCAATTACACACCAAACCAGAGGCTGAGGTCTTCACCCAAACACAGGCCTTAGTGCTGAAGGTTTTGGTGCAGACCGACCTCATCCCTCTGCCTGTCGATGCTGGGCTCATGTACGTGTGCAATGAGGGTTAAAGTGCAGACTTTACACTATTTTGTGTGAGCGTGTTTAAATCTCAGGTGTGCTGTGTTGGCAGTTCAGTCCGAATAAAAATAGAGTGTCCCGTCTGAACCATCCACCTCGTCCCCCTCAAGTATTGACCCGCGGCAGTTTGTCTCATTCCTGCCAATGCAAGCACATCTTCTTCTTCCTCAGCCAAACACACAAACACACACACATGAGAGCATAGGAGTATATGTGTACGCCTAAGAAATTCAAACAACATAGTGTATGTCAACAGTCCAGGTCCTAACCCAGAGATATACACACATTTTTGTTATATTTATGGGGACACTGTGCTAATTTTTAACATCAACTCTTAAATTCCCGTAGTTTAACTGTGACTCTGATCCTAAACTCTAATCCTATAAATAAACATTTTAGCTATTGAATTCTGGGAAACTGATCTTGAGACTCAAGATAAGAACCTTGAGGTAATGCTTATATATTTTATTGCTTATTAAATCGGGGGGGGAATTTGAATGTACACAGACCTTGTCTGTGGCACTGCTGGATGGTCCTCTGGATGAAGGTCTGGACTTCTCTGTAGGTCTGGAGGAAGCTGTCCTGGAATCGGCTGGCCTGCTCGGCGCTCACCCCGAGGATTCCTGACAGACGCTCACGACCTGTTGGAAACAACATTTACTAATTCGTATTTAACTAAGCAGGCACGCATCAGGGAGAAGTTACAAGGGAGATGCCATGTGGATGTAACATAAATAGTACGATTAAATATGATCTTGGCATTTTTTGCTTTATTTGACACTGATAATAGAGAGACAGGAAGGCAGAGGAGAGAGAGAGAGGAGACATGAAGCAAAGGCAAGGGCTGGATTCAAACCCAGGCCGCTCCGCTAAGGAGTCAGCCTCAATACATGGTACGTGCTCTTATAGGTAAGCTACCGGGGCGCTCCCTCACTGATTTTTAGTAGCTTCCACACATTTATGTGCCTGGCAATGTGTGTAGAATGCTAAAGGAATTTAACATTTTGGGAAATACATTTCTTCATTTTCTTGCAGAGAGTGCCTCTGACAGCTCAGCTGATTATTCTCTAAGCATTCATTGGCAACTTCCATACAAGGACATCTTATTTAAGTTGCTGTAGCCTGTCTGCCCTTGCTGCTTCCTCTGCAAGCAGCTTGTAAACCGTTGCCACCCCAGCTCCTCCTTTCAGGCTGTGTCTGATTAATGCTGTCATTCCTGTTGTTATTGATGCTCTGTTCACTACCCTGGAGGGTCTTTGCTGCTGCTCTCTGCCTCTGGCTTTCCATGTATTATCATGGATGGGCGGGGAGGTGCTCTCCCACGTAGGTGTGTGGAAGGGCAGGCATCCCAAAACAGAGACATAACGGCAAACTTAACTTACTGCATCACAAATATCTACTTTGATGAAGCTGTCCTGACTGAAATGAGATATCACGTGTTAATTAGTGAGCTTTAGAGGAGCTGGTAGGTGGATTTTGTTACCATTGGACAGAGCCAGGCAAGCTGTTTACCTGTTTCCAGTCTTTGTGCTAAGCTAAGATAGCCGACTGCTAGCAATGGCGCCACATTTATTGTACAGATATTTAAATGTAAATGTTCTGGATTTGTATAGTGCCTTTCTAGTCTTTGTAAAATGGGTTAGGGTTAGGTGAATGGTGACAGGGGCCAGGGGAAGAGAAGAAAGTTGAAAGAGAAAGAGTGAACAGAGGCCAGACTGGACTAGAGGGTAAAATAAATGAAGAGAAAAAAAAGTAGAGCCAAGTGAAGGGTGAAAGATATAAGAGGACAAGATAAAAGGATAGTGGGCAAGGATCACGGCAAGGCTGCAAGGGGTGTATGTGTGTATCTGTGTGTAAAGTGAATATAAAGCTAACAGTGTGTGTGTGTGTGTGTGTGTGTGTGTGTGTGT
>NC_060161.1:22913891-22914644 GCF_021292245.1 Micropterus dolomieu | reverse complement strand
AGGAGGGCAACAACCCAGCAGCAGGACCGCTACCTCCGCCTTTGTGCAAGGAGGAGCAGGAGGAGCACTGCCAGAGCCCTGCAAAATGACCTCCAGCAAGCCACAAATGTGCATGTGTCTGCTCAAATGGTCAGAAACAGACTCCATGAGGGTGGTATGAGGGCTCAACGTCCACAGGTGGGGGTTGTGCTTACAGCCCAACACCGTGCGGGACGTTTGGCATTTACCAGAGAACACCAAGATTGGCAAATTCGCCACTGGCACCCTGTGCTCTTCACAGATGAAAGTAGGTTCACACGGAGCACATGTGACAGACGTGACAGAGTCTGGAGACGCCGTGGAGAACGTTCTGCTGCCTGCAACATCCTCCAGCATGACCAGTTTGGCGGTGGGTCAGTAATGGTGTGGGGTGGCATTTCTTTGGAGGGGCCGCACAGCCCTCCATATGCTCGCCAGAGGTAAACTGACTGCCATTAGGTACCGAGATGAGATCCTCAGACCCCTTGTGAGACCATATGCTTATGCGGTTGGCCCTGGCTTCCTCCTAATGCGAGACAATGCTAGACCTCATGTGGCTGGAGTGTCAGCAGTTCCTGCAAGAAGAAGGCATTGATGCTATGGACTGGCCCGCCCGTTCCCCAGACCTGAATCCAATTGAGCACATCTGGGACATCATGTCTCGCTCCATCCACCAACGCCACGTTGCACCACAGACTGTTCAGGAGTTGGCGGATGCTTTAGTCCAGGTCTGGG
>NC_060161.1:22898474-22913791 GCF_021292245.1 Micropterus dolomieu | reverse complement strand
AGACTCGGAACAGTTCGAAGGGGTAACAAAGGGTTTTATTGAAAAGAGCAACGGAAGACTGGGTGGTAGGTTCCAACAGGGCAGAATGGAGAACACGGTGGAGGGGAGTTTGTCCAGGCAAGATGTGAGCTGAGCAGGGTGTGGCGTTCAGCAGAGTTCCCGGAGGTAGTGTGATCCTGGGCACAGAGAAAAACAGTCTCCAGGGAGACACAGAAATTGCAAGGAATCTTATGGGAGTAGATAGTAGGCCTTGACACATGTACCACATGTGGTTAACTGACGATCTGGTGAAGAATGTGAGGAGGACTGGGTTGAAATATTGCAGGAGCTTGATTAGTGGAATGAGGACCAGGTGCGTCACTGGAGCCAGAGAGTGTAGCCACGCCGAGACAAACACAGACAGGGAGGACAAACAGAAAACACAGGGAAGGGGGGGGAAACAAAAGAACACAAGGTAGTGGAGAGATTCTGTAGTACCACAACAGTGCTAAAGTTGACACTGTGGCATTAGTACTCACACAGCTGGCTCGTTCTCTTAGATTACTCCTCATGTATTTGGTGTGTTATTGGTTTATACTGCAGAAGGTAGATTTTACAACACAGGGTTGTGTAACAAAATGAAGTAACTCATCAGTTGTCCCTTTAATGCTTTTATTTTGAAGGGAAAAGCCGATACAGCACACATAAGATGCAATTACACACCAAACCAGAGGCTGAGGTCTTCACCCAAACACAGGCCTTAGTGCTGAAGGTTTTGGTGCAGACCGACCTCATCCCTCTGCCTGTCGATGCTGGGCTCATGTACGTGTGCAATGAGGGTTAAAGTGCAGACTTTACACTATTTTGTGTGAGCGTGTTTAAATCTCAGGTGTGCTGTGTTGGCAGTTCAGTCCGAATAAAAATAGAGTGTCCCGTCTGAACCATCCACCTCGTCCCCCTCAAGTATTGACCCGCGGCAGTTTGTCTCATTCCTGCCAATGCAAGCACATCTTCTTCTTCCTCAGCCAAACACACAAACACACACACATGAGAGCATAGGAGTATATGTGTACGCCTAAGAAATTCAAACAACATAGTGTATGTCAACAGTCCAGGTCCTAACCCAGAGATATACACACATTTTTGTTATATTTATGGGGACACTGTGCTAATTTTTAACATCAACTCTTAAATTCCCGTAGTTTAACTGTGACTCTGATCCTAAACTCTAATCCTATAAATAAACATTTTAGCTATTGAATTCTGGGAAACTGATCTTGAGACTCAAGATAAGAACCTTGAGGTAATGCTTATATATTTTATTGCTTATTAAATCGGGGGGGGAATTTGAATGTACACAGACCTTGTCTGTGGCACTGCTGGATGGTCCTCTGGATGAAGGTCTGGACTTCTCTGTAGGTCTGGAGGAAGCTGTCCTGGAATCGGCTGGCCTGCTCGGCGCTCACCCCGAGGATTCCTGACAGACGCTCACGACCTGTTGGAAACAACATTTACTAATTCGTATTTAACTAAGCAGGCACGCATCAGGGAGAAGTTACAAGGGAGATGCCATGTGGATGTAACATAAATAGTACGATTAAATATGATCTTGGCATTTTTTGCTTTATTTGACACTGATAATAGAGAGACAGGAAGGCAGAGGAGAGAGAGAGAGGAGACATGAAGCAAAGGCAAGGGCTGGATTCAAACCCAGGCCGCTCCGCTAAGGAGTCAGCCTCAATACATGGTACGTGCTCTTATAGGTAAGCTACCGGGGCGCTCCCTCACTGATTTTTAGTAGCTTCCACACATTTATGTGCCTGGCAATGTGTGTAGAATGCTAAAGGAATTTAACATTTTGGGAAATACATTTCTTCATTTTCTTGCAGAGAGTGCCTCTGACAGCTCAGCTGATTATTCTCTAAGCATTCATTGGCAACTTCCATACAAGGACATCTTATTTAAGTTGCTGTAGCCTGTCTGCCCTTGCTGCTTCCTCTGCAAGCAGCTTGTAAACCGTTGCCACCCCAGCTCCTCCTTTCAGGCTGTGTCTGATTAATGCTGTCATTCCTGTTGTTATTGATGCTCTGTTCACTACCCTGGAGGGTCTTTGCTGCTGCTCTCTGCCTCTGGCTTTCCATGTATTATCATGGATGGGCGGGGAGGTGCTCTCCCACGTAGGTGTGTGGAAGGGCAGGCATCCCAAAACAGAGACATAACGGCAAACTTAACTTACTGCATCACAAATATCTACTTTGATGAAGCTGTCCTGACTGAAATGAGATATCACGTGTTAATTAGTGAGCTTTAGAGGAGCTGGTAGGTGGATTTTGTTACCATTGGACAGAGCCAGGCAAGCTGTTTACCTGTTTCCAGTCTTTGTGCTAAGCTAAGATAGCCGACTGCTAGCAATGGCGCCACATTTATTGTACAGATATTTAAATGTAAATGTTCTGGATTTGTATAGTGCCTTTCTAGTCTTTGTAAAATGGGTTAGGGTTAGGTGAATGGTGACAGGGGCCAGGGGAAGAGAAGAAAGTTGAAAGAGAAAGAGTGAACAGAGGCCAGACTGGACTAGAGGGTAAAATAAATGAAGAGAAAAAAAAGTAGAGCCAAGTGAAGGGTGAAAGATATAAGAGGACAAGATAAAAGGATAGTGGGCAAGGATCACGGCAAGGCTGCAAGGGGTGTATGTGTGTATCTGTGTGTAAAGTGAATATAAAGCTAACAGTGTGTGTGTGTGTGTGTGTGTGTGTGTGTGTGTGTGTGTGTGTTCCCAGTACAGCCTGTAGCAGGAGTAGAGGAGCGGGCTGTAAGGTTAGGAAGAGATCGATAGAGGAGCGTTGAGGGTGAGCTAATGGGTGCCATAGTTACTTTGTGTGTGTGTTTGAGCTGTCAGGGTGGTGTGTTGATGTGTGGTTGGTGATGAGTAATGTAATGCCAAACAGCCCGAGAGCTGGTAGGAAGGTTAGCAGAGAGGACAGTAGCTTCTACTGCAGGGATTAAAAATCAACACCACCATAAAACACACAGACACACACACACACGCCAGCCACTCCAAATGTGTTTTGCTTATTGTTACTTCACTTGGATGTTTGACTTTCACTGTGCAGAATAATGTTTGCGCTGAGTTTCAAACTTTAGACATGTACCTTTGAGCATGATTCTGTGACATCACAACTAGTTCTGAGCCAATCATGGTTCAGTATGAAACTTGAAACCTCCAGTCAACATACACACATTGAGGATGGACTTTTCAGGGGAGGTAGGAGAAATCTTGTGTCGAGAACTTAAAACTTTTGTAATAATACTTGCATATTCATAGATTCTTATACTTGTACTATGACAATTAAACACATATTGATGTAATAACTATGATAATGCCTTTTTAAAAGGGAATATTGTATTCAAGTTTTTCCGGTGGCAAAACACAAACACAATACATACTTGTACTGTCATTTTAGAAATTAAATGTAGAATAAATTTAGATATTAAGAATAATGATAACAAAAAATAATTTGAAAGTTCGCCAACATGGGCTTCATTTCTTAGAAAGTCAGCCTTAGAGTAGAAGATAAAGACATTTAAATTCAGACGGCATGTCTGTGTGTGTGTCAGTGAAATATGTCACGGCCAAGGCCCTTTCAGCAGCGTGGCTCGTAATGTGTGTTTTTGTTTGTGTTGAGCTAGAAGTCACTCAGTCTGATATGCTGTGTGTAACAAAGAGTTTCCATGGATTATAACAATAAAAAAAAAAAAGAGTACGATCTAGACCGGCTCTGTATGAAAAGTGTATAAATTGGCGCTATACAAACATGTTGAATTGAAAGATGCTGTGCAGATACTAGAGAGCACTGCCTCTGGGTGTGACGGCTGTACCGTATGAGTGTGTTCTTGTGTGTGTGAAGCTCCACATTCCTGCTGAATGAGGTCACTTCAGGGACTGACCTTCAACCTTCGTTACTGACGCTCCCTGCTTCTCTGCATGTAACCCGTCAATCTTTTTTTTTTCCTCTCAGTTAGACCTTGTTCATCTTTTCTTCTACCATTGAAACCCTCCTATTTAGTTCTGCCCTCTTTACCGTCCATTTTCTCTT
Organism: Micropterus dolomieu; assembly: GCF_021292245.1. Taxonomy (NCBI): domain Eukaryota; kingdom Metazoa; phylum Chordata; class Actinopteri; order Centrarchiformes; family Centrarchidae; genus Micropterus; species Micropterus dolomieu. Next base: position 22,909,715 of record NC_060161.1, on the reverse strand, counting down.
TTTCTGCCCTCTTTCTGTTGCCACTGTCCTTCCTGTTTCCACGTGTCAAAATGTTATCATAAATACGAAATGCTACTTTTGCAAAAACACTGTTGATATGCTAGTTTAAGTCTTTTTCATTTCACCCTCTTTAATCTCTCACTGTATCTCTGTCTCACCTCCTTCATCCTCCCCCGCCAACATCATTTCTTGGCCTTTTTATTAGTTGACCCATTTGTATACGTATGTGTGTGTATGTGCGCGTGTGCATGAGTCCATATTGCTGCGTGGCCCCTCCTCCCTGGCCTGATTATTGTCTTCCGGAGAAAGCTTCCTTTTAGTGTTTGTTATCCATGGCAACACATCCTCCCATGCAGAGCTGCCTGTCTCTAATCATCAGGAGCTCCTTCAAATTCCTCTTCCCCTTTCCCCTACATTACTCTCTCCACATTATTCACCCCCCCCCTTCTTTCTATGCCTTCAGCCTACATCTCCCTTACTATTCCCAGCATCTGACTTTGTCTCTCTCTTTTACTTCTCACACACTGCATATTCACTCTGAATTTTTAGCACTGACCTTTTGCTTTGTGAATTGTCCCTGCATGTATTCCATGGCTCCCTACATGTCTCAAATGAATAGCTTGCACATATTTTCCTCGTTGGCCGTTACTGTTGAGGTTTATTGAGTTTCCTAGAACTGACTCATTCATCAGTGTGTGTTTGTGTGTGAGTGTTTGTGTGTTTATGCTTGTTTTCCTCCCGCTGAGCTGCGACTCCTGCTAAAGTAGAAATGCCACAAAACACTCCATCATCATCTTGAGAGCGTCAGATGTTGCTGACCTCTTGAATGCACTCTAAACAAACTCAATCCAATAAGAGAGGGATAGCCACTGACCCAGTTCCCCTCCTACACATTCTAATGAAAATCATGCGCGTTAAGAGTCACTGCTGACTGGTTAATTAAATCGAACATATTTTCTGATTTCGTCATGATGTTGTCTTCAGGGAGAACACTAAATGTCCTGTTTTGATAATATATTGTGTCACAGTAAGAGCAGCACCTGTGTAAGTAAGTGAAGCAGAGGAATATAACATATCTTGGCTCCTACCAAAAGTAGTTGTACACAAATTAAATGCATCATTGTAGGGTGATACACAGGCCCAGTTTTTTGTTGTGAGGTAATCTAAACCATGGGCATGACTTTTGACCCATTTTCCCATCCCTACAGAAGGTTTATGGGAGGGTTCACCAAGTAAAATTTTTACTTTTTGATACCACGTGGAATGCAATTTAATACCTTTTTACCCAAAATATTAAAGTATGATGGAAAACCAGTTGGGAAGAAATTACCTAGAATGACTTATTATTATCACATTGTTGTCAGTACTTCCTAGCAATATATCACAACTACCCATAATCCCTGTCCCTCTACTGGCCAAGTGTGGCTACGCATTTTGACAAATAAACGCAGGTCTCAATTAGAAGCCTGGTCTGGTCCACCAATCAAAAGAATCAAAACAGTTTTTCATTAAAATGTATACATGTTGACATAACTACAATAACCTCCGGATATATATATATTGTTTTAAGGTTTACTTTTAAAAAATTCTGGATATTTTTAAGGCAGTAGATCAGTTAAGATCTGGAATTTATGTCCCCACGCACCCAAAAATTGTTGTCTTTCCTGCCCCAAGAAGATGCTGATCATCACAGTTTATAGTGATGAATTTTATTTTTTATTTTTTAAATAACAGACACACACAAATAATAAGTAACAGCAGTTTTGACAACAGGCTCCAAAGCTGTCAAAACTGCTATTATACCAGACCACACACTTTTGAAGAGTAGTCAGCCCCGCTGATAAGCTACTGAGTACCAGCTGCCTGTAAAACCTCCCGCCATCACACAGGTAAAAACACAAACACACATGTAAACACATGTCACTCATCAGGTCCATATATACACACGCTAAAAACAAACATAACACACAACTACACACACCAACTCACAACAATTATTAGTAGTCATTGTTTTAAATCCACCGGCCTGGATATCCACCACATGTCCACTCACACACACATATTCATTTAGTCTCCATGACACCACTGACTTGCATCACTGTGGTTGTGTGTGCATATGCAGTAAGTGTGAGTGTTCGCGAGAGCATGCACTTTAATGTGTGTGAACCATAAATGACGCTGACACACACAAGTCTCTTTATGGGCCACAAGGGTGTATTATAAATTCATCTTCCTCTCTCTATTTTTATCTTCTCCTGCCCTTCCACCCTCTACCCACCCATCCCTGTCCAGCCCATGGATTCAGGAATGTGATCTACAACATTAAAGAAACACAGCTAGTATATGTCCCCGTCAAAATCCCAGGGCAATTTTGTGTAAAGATAACCTAAACCCTGCGTAAAATAATCACATCATTGTGATACTGCAGTCTCTTTCTTCCTCTGCCTCGCTTTCTGTCTGCGTCTTCTGAATTATCTCCTTTGCTAACACATTTACCCCCTTCACAGGTGCAGGTCTGAACCGGTCACCAAATTAAACTTTGATCCATTGTTTTGTCACTTTGAAACAACAAAGATCAATTGTCTAGCTGACTGATAAATCTCTTTTATCTTCACAACGTACTCACCTGCCCCGTACACAACAGAGTAGACGATGCGTTTGGCGTGTTCCCGATCCTCGGAAGTCACCTCACCCTCACGCACCCCTTTCCTGAGTGACAAAGGTGAACACATTGAGAGAGACAGTGTGTGATTCTTTACTAAATGAAAATATAAATACACTGTACAGTATGTATTATTGAACAAACTGACAGAGGCAAAATAATTAACTGATGGTACAAAACAAAATTTTGATGTTTTTTAGTTAAAAATGCAAATAAAGTCCTTGGATGACCTTTCCATACACTGGATTACTAGTTTATGGTTTTGACACTGAATACAGACAATTCCCAGACAAAATAGAGATACAACGCTGAAATTGTAGAAAACAGTTCAAATACAAGTATAATAAGTTGTATGGATGTACGATAAAAGTCTTGATTAGACATCAACCCACTTCCTTTGATCGTTGTCCGGTGGGAAACAGAGAAAGTAGAAGTACAAGACAGAAAGGTGACACAGAGAGGGAGCAAACAGAAAAGGAAAAGGACAGCAGAAAAATCACTAAGAACAAAAGGGAAAATAAGGACAGAAACAATGTGACATATGGAGGTTAAAACGACATGAAGTACAGAGACAGAGGGACTAAAGAAAAGAACAGACACGGAGAGAGAGAGAGGCAGGGACTGACAGAGACAGTTATGTAATATGACTTGCAGACAGCAGTAGTACTGGGGATCAGACAGTGTGGGTGGGATGACACGTCTGCAATGTGGCATTCCTGGAGGGGCTGACAGGGAGCTGCCACTACTGATCGGAGCTGAGGTAATTACACTTAAAATGCCGCTCTACTGCTCTCTCTCTCTTACAAACAAACACACATATATCTCTGTTAACCTTTAACCTCCAGTGGTTGACCCAAAGGTGATCACTTTCCTCCACTGTGCATCTGGCCAAGGGAAATCCATTCTGGATTTTCACTGCCCCCTGCTGGATAAGTAAAATTCTTCTTCCTCCTGCTGTTTCACCTAATCTGGTTTATTTGAAAATGAAATGGGCTTCTACATAAAATTGGCTTGTTGCTGTTACATGTAAGTGTTTGCCAATGACACCAGTTCACTACGAGGTGAAGGACTAGAAAGCCCAAAAGGTAATGTAGCAGGTTGTTCTCTGCAGCGGCAAGTGTGTTATAAAGAAATATCTACATAATATTCAAAGTAACAAGGAATTAATTTTGTGGTAGGCCAAAGGAGTCTGACTACACAGGTCATGAATAAAAAGCTTTTTATATTTTTCTCTATACCTAGAGGCTATTCCAGCCAGAGTAACAAATGCAAATTACCGGGGGGAGAGTAATGGGACATTGTGGGAGGAAGGAATGAAATAAAAAAGAAAAAGAAACTGTGAAATGAACATGTAAAAGAGTGATGGAAAGTGAGGGGGGAAAGGGATTAAGAAGAGAAAAACCTGACAGAGAAGGCAAAAAAGAGACCAAAAACCACTTGTTCAAAAAGTTTTTATAGGGACAATTGCATGGAAAGATACAAAAGCTATAAAAGACAGAGAGTGTGCAAAAGGTGGAGTAATCCCAGCAGAGTTACAGTGACACCACTTAATTTGTTTAAATGTGAAAGAGAGATAATGAAAGAGACACAAAGTAAAGCCTCAGTAGAGCTGTTAATATGGTCTGTGTGACCAGGTAATCTGTTTAACCGGCTGCCCTCTGACACACTGAGATGGATAACAGGAGTAAAAGTAGCACAGTGACACACACACGCACACACACACACGCACACACACACACACGCACACACACGTAGCATCAGAACAACAAGACAGACCTATGTGTAAACACAGACACACCAGCAGCATGAAAGAAGGAGAAAAACTCACATACACATTCACAAAAATAATTCTAAAGCACGACAATGTAATCACTAGGGTGACGAGCCCACGGGTGCCCTGCCCATGGAAAAGAGCGGGGCGAATCAGGCAGTTGGCATGGTAGTCATGGCAACAAGGTTATTAGCGTTTGAATTGAAGGCAGTCAGGAGGGGAGGCGGGGCTAGGAGAGAGCGAAAGAAAGAAAACAGGAAGGAGAAACCCTGTGGAGCATCAACACTCACCTTGCCAAGAAGATCAGGTGAGAACTAGTGTGTGTATGCATGTGTTTGTGTGTTATACTGGATATCAAAGAACTTGAAGATAACAATAAATTAAGAATAATCCTATGAGAAGGACATATGGCAAACTTTGCCGCCAAGTATGTGGCCTGTGTCACAACCTGAGGGACAGCGAGTGACTCAGCGAACTGTTGCACTTAAAGGTTAAGTGTGTTAAGTTTTACTGACATCTAGTGGTGAGGTTTGCGAATTGCAACAAACAGCTCACTGTGCATTCAGTTAGAGCGAGTCCTATACTGCGCTGTGATTGGCCAGCTGCGTATTCGGGGCGTGGCTTAGCGAAAGGTCAATTACTACTTTTATGTGGTACTTTTTCTCCATATTTGTATACCTTATTCCTCTTTCTGCAAGATTTAAAGAAAATCAGATTATTTCTACACGACATGAATACACCATCAATCACCCCTCACCCCTCCCTTTCCAAGCGCAGGAGAAGCTACGGTGGCTGACACACTCTGTCGGCTCTTGTGCTAAATAATACGTGTGGGCCTCTATTAGTACAAATTTCTCGTCTTTTCTTACTTCTAAATAAACCAGAAGACTAAAACTACTACCACTACAAACGTTACTTGTTCTTCGAGCGTTTATAACATAGTGACAAAACGCGCTCTGTAGAGCCTTATGTCCATTTGGGCTACCGTAGAAACATTGCGGCGCAAATGGCGTTGTCCGATGTAAGAGGACCCGCAGTGTATGTGGATAGAAATGGCTCATTCTAAAGTAATAAAAACACAACAGTTCATTATGTAAGGTTTATACACCACTGAAAACATAGTTACGTATATTATATTGCATTTCTATCTATAGATCCTCCTAAATATTACACACTGAACCTGAACCGAACGTTCGCTGCATGGAAGGTTAAATCTTAAATTCCTGTTTGTAGTTTAGGATCTATTTGTATATGGTATCTTGTTAATTCACATTCACATGTAAAAGTTTTGCTGCAAAAATCTTTAGCAACATTGTTTAACTGAAATATTCATGCCACTAAAGCACACTGAATTGTGTGTGTGTGTGACATACCACTGAGAGGCTAACATGGTAAAGACGTCGGCCTGCGGGAGGCTGAAAATGCGGAGCAGCTCAGGGTCAGAGGAGAGGTGAGCCAGCAGACGCAGCTCCACCTGGCAGAAGTCTGACACACACACACACACACACACACATTTTTAATGACACATTACTCCAATTTCACATCCAAAATCATCAACTATCCAATCACAAATACTGACACATTGGGGAAGAGGGTTATTGGCTTTCTTTCCGGGAGTTACATGAGAAGATACAACTTTGATGTCTGTATGGTCTACATGCAGCTAGAGTCAGCAGCCGGGTAGCTTAGCTTAGCACAAAGGGGGAAACAGCTAGCTTGGCTCTGTCTACCACCTAGTATTTTTACAGAAAGTTACGGCACATAAGCTGCGTCAAACTACAACTTGTGACAAGACCAGGCTCCTATCTGAATAAATTGGGAGAGAGCCAGAACTGCAGTTTTACTGGTCACCAGCACATAAAAACTACATGAATAGAATCACTAGTAAAACCTACTAAAAATCGCTAAAAAAGTTTGACAATTTTGCCCCAAAATAAGGTTTAAAAAGTGTTTTTCCTGACCAGTTATACTTCGCATGCATCACTACTACTGTGTCTCCTCTGTAAAACATCTCTGGTTTTAGAGGTGCTGGTAGGTGGATTGTGTTACCTTTGGAAAAAGCCAGGCCACTGTATCTGTTCTCCCCACCGTTTCCAGTATTTGTGCAAAGCTAAGCTAACAGACATCCAGTAGGGTATAGGTAGCTTTGAGCAAGATATTACTAATGACGCACTGGACCAAGAAAATATGTACAGTGTCACATATACAGAATATGAAGGAAGATTTAGGGTTCAGTAAGTTCAAAGTACACTGTTCTGTACCCTTAAATACTCATACACTGTTAAAACACAAACACTATATTTCATCTGACACATTTGGTGCATAGAAAGGTGTTATTTACGCTTAAGTGTTGCAATTTTCTCGCTGTTCCTCAACTCGCCATCTTCAATTCATTTAGTGACTTCCAACATTTTCCACGATAACTGTAAATAACCTACAGAGAGTGGGTGTGAAATACGGTAGTTGCATTTGGGCAAACATGGAGGCGAAGAGAGCAACAGCAAACAGCGACACTAAGAGCAAAAGAACATGAGCTTCCAGTGGAGAAAGAAAGGTCACCATCTGTGGAGAAATTGGTGTCTCTGCCTCCTACATCTTTCTCCCTGTATTACTGTTGATGGCAGTGCTAAATGGTGGGTATAAAAAGGCACGTTCCTTTTCATTCACGACGCTCACTATTGATGTTTTTGATGGCTGAAGAATTTTGTGCTATCAAACTTAATTGTACCAAAGCTGAAAGGAAAACCTGACATTTTTTCCACGGAAGTCAAAGAAGCTCATATACACTTTGTATACACACACTCAAAGCGCTACCCAGCTACATCATTATCAGCATCAACTATCATGATCATCATCAGAGATACATGATAAAAAAACATGAGACAATACACACAAAGCTGTCAGATTTACCACCTTCATTATGTCACTTTCTGCAGAAGTCCACTGTTATTTTTATAAAGTTAGGGATTTTTTCTCTCACATTTTTTCAAACCCTTAGTTCATTTGCATTCAATAGAAAATGAACTGGGAAGTATCTCTTGCATATCTTGGTCTGATTATCATAGAGCAACGTCATAATCATTGTAAACACAACTAAACTGATTAAATCCAGGGTATTAAAATGTATGCAAGTGTCATAATGGTCACAATAGAAGCTGACCCTGTGTTTCTTGGACACGACAACATAGTGACGCAAGTTGCAATTACATCACTGCATCATCTCCACCTAATTCTCTATAACAGCAGGATGTTATGTGAATGCTACAGCATCATCTGACAAAATGTTCTGCCTTTTGTTGTCGTCTTCTGATGTTGAAATTGACATGATTTGGATCTAATTTGTTATATCCGTCTCACAGCAAGCCAGCGCTGCTATCACATAAATAAATGCTAAGTTGGGTTATTAAGGAAAGTGATGTTACGCGGAACAACATAAATGCTGTTATTAAAGCTTGATGTGACAATTTACAGCGACCTGAGGATGGTGAGAATGTAAATGAAGAACCTACCGGCTACATCTCAAGGAACAGGTTATTTGGTGTATGCTTCACCAAAATTATGAAGTCGTACATTTTAATTTGGCAACATACCCTGTCACAGGCCGTGTTACAGTGATGCTGTTTGCACTGCTCTCCACACTGTACTTATGACTAAAATAAATCAAATTGCCATCCATCATGAATTGACATTATGAGAGATTATATGTTTTAATATATTATTCATCTGTGTATAACGTAAAAGGGATCAATTAATTTAAGGTTATTCACTGTCAAATACTGTCTAAGCCAAAATGGATGCATGGTTCAGTGTGTAAAATTTAAGAGTAACTACTGACATAAATGCAATATAACATACATAACTATGTTTTCAGTGGTGTATAAAGACCTTATATATTGAACCGTTATGTTTTTATTACCTTAGAATGAGCCATTTATATCTCCTCTTACATGGAAGTCACCATGTTGCGCCGCCATGTTTCTACAGTAGCAAAAACAACACTACAGAGCGCATTTCGTCACTATATTGAATACATTTACATTTATTCATTTAGCTGATGCTTTTATCCAAAGTGACTTACAACTGCTATACATACGAAGAAGAAGAAGAAGAAGAAGAAGCAGTAGTAACGTTAGTAGTAGTACTAGTAGTAATCGTCTGGTTTATTAAAAGTAAGAAAATAAGAGAAATTTGGACAAATGAAGGCCCACGCGTATTATTTAGCACAAGAGCCGACAGAGCGTGTGGCCACCGAAGCTTCTCCTGCGCGCTTGGAAAGGGAGGGGTGAGTGGTGACTGGTGCATTCATGTAGTGTTGGAATAATCAGAATCTTCCGAAGCATACAGAACTTCGTGCAATATCACATAATTTGCAAACATATAATAGTTTACTGTGCATGTAGAGTGAACTAGATCTCTGCGTGTTGTTTCAACACTCTGATAATGCTAATAATGTTGATTCCACATTCAGACTTAAGAGCACATGAACACACACTGAAGTTGGAAGAACGACTTCACAACTCGGGAAATGGGACCAATCGAGGGGTACGTGAATGCACCGTAAGCCACTGGCTGCAATCCGCAACCCTCACCACAAGTTTAAGGTAAGTAATTATACGCACTTTACGTATAGGGGCAAGGCTATCAGAAACGGTGTCAATGAAAAATGGTGATTGTGACCTGACAAAGATCCAAGTAAGGAGCGTTGTCAGTAATAAACCTTTGTGGCATGGAGAAAGTGTGCAGGTGTTTTTAGACTAGAATAGAATAGAATAGAAAACTTTTCATTAATGAAAGGACAGACTCTAAAGCCTAGTTTACACTCAGCGACCGTCAGGCTGTGATCAGGGGTAAATCAGCCGTCGATTGGCGGTCGCCAAGTCGTTATGTGTGAACTACAAAACGACGCATCAAAGCGGCTCCCGACACATTTCTAACACATCACCGACATCTGCCAGATATCTAGCATGCCAAATATCTGGAAAAGTCGGCCGACTCAACATCCACATCCAGCCAATGAGAGCAGGCAGCTACTTTTTCTCTGCAAAACACTTTTTACTCACCTGCAGCTCTCTCTGTAGCTCAGACAATCCCTGCTACCTGCGTGTGCTAATCGATTCTTTCACCCAGATTTTTTGTCTTTATAATTGCTATCTTTATAATATCAAACAACAGCTGTTTCATGTGTAGGTTCGCGTCATTTTTCACATTTCACGTGTGTTTTCTTGACAAACGCGGTTTGGAGACCAGCGTCGGGTGAAAGAGTCCTTGTCAGATTGCGTAGTGTGTGACCCCCCGTCACCGATAAGTCACGTAGTGCGAACGCCACAGCGACTTCAAGACTCCCGTCACAAGACGGAAAGTTGTGTAGTGTGAACAGCACAGCCATCAGCCAACGCTGAAAGTCGTGTAGTCTGTACGAGGCTTAAAGTTGCAGGTAAGACACAAAAACACCTGGTTTAAAAAGGCATCAGATGCCAAATTGTCTGAGACATTTGCCCCAAGCACTTACATAAGCAGAGAGGTAACTGGGGGCAAACACACACAAAAAACGACATGTCCTGCGCTGACAGGTCGACAGTTCTCCTGTCAGTTTGGCAGATCTAAACTGAAACACCTCAACACGAAGTACACACACACATTAAAACACAGACACACACACAGACACACAATCACACATTGAAAAACAGACACACACACACACACAATCACACATTGAAAAACAGACACACACTTACATCCACACCCCAAAAAGCAACTGCAGTGCATTCCATTACTGCCATTTCACCCAGACTCCTCTGCTCAGCTGCTTCAAAATCAAATTAAACCCAACCAAAAGCACGGAAAAAAGACTCAAAATGGGAGCGGAGAAATATTAGAGATTTTCTGGATGAAGCAACAGGCTGTAATAGGTTTCTGCTGATGTGGAAGGAGAAAAAGTGACGAAGGATGGGTGCATGAGTTTGTGAGAGGGAAATATAATACACCAACGCATTCAAAATAGTTATTGTTACATTTATAATAATTGAGATAAATCTGACAATTTACTCGTTATCATTCAGCCCTACTGAAAAAAAATTCCTCGACTTTTCAGTTCACAATGAAGCTGAACATGAACACCATCTACCCATACGTTCATTTATTTGTGGCGGCCCGCCACAATATCAACGCTGACCTCCACATATTGATTTTTTATTTATTTTTTTATTTAAAATCGTATTTGATTGCAGAGCGTCGCACATCCTCTCGCTCGTCCCTCTGTCTCTCTCTCCCTCTCCTTCATGAAGACAGCTGCACAAATCTGTCCAACATAACGCTGTCAATCGGAGTCGGAGACCAATCTTAAAAAAGGTTATTAGCAAGCATGTAAGGAGCCTAGCTAATAAGGAGAGCTAAGTTAATGTAATGCTGTATATAGCTGGTAGTCAATATCGACTGCACCAGCCCCCCCTAAATTGGACTCTTGCTCAGAGACTAGAGACCTGACTTTGACTCTTGCTCAGAGACTAGAGACCTGACTTTGACTCTTGCTCAGAGACTTGAAACCTGACTTTGACTCTTGCTCAGAGATGTGAGACTTGACTTTGACTCTTGCTCAGAGACGTGAGACTTGACTTGGACTCTTGCTCAGAGACTTGAGACTTGAGACTTGACTTGGACTCTTGCTCAGAGACTAGAGACCTGACTTTGACTCTTGCTCAGAGACTTGAAACCTGACTTTGACTCTTGCTCAGAGATGTGAGACTTGACTTTGACTCTTGCTCAGAGACGTGAGACTTGACTTGGACTCTTGCTCAGAGACTTGAGACTC
>NC_060161.1:22887644-22898454 GCF_021292245.1 Micropterus dolomieu | reverse complement strand
GACTTGAGACTTGACTTGGACTCTTGCTCAGAGACTAGAGACCTGACTTTGACTCTTGCTCAGAGACTTGAGACCTGACTTTGACTCTTGCTCAGAGATGTGAGACTTGACTTTGACTCTTGCTCAGAGACGTGAGACTTGACTTGGACTCTTGCTCAGAGACTTGAGACTTGACTTGGACTCTTGCTCAGAGACTAGAGACCTGACTTTGACTCTTGCTCAGAGACTAGAGACCTGACTTTGACTCTTGCTCAGAGACTTGAGACTTGACTTTGACTCTTGCTCAGAGACTTGAGACTTGACTTTGACTCTTGCTCAGAGACGTGAGACTTGACTTGGACTCTTGCTCAGAGACTAGAGACCTGACTTTGACTCTTGCTCAGAGACTTGAGACTTGACTTTGACTCTTGCTCAGAGACGTGAGACTTGACTTGGACTCTTGCTCAGAGACTAGAGACCTGACTTTGACTCTTGCTCAGAGACTAGAGACCTGACTTTGACTCTTGCTCAGAGACATGTGAGCATCTCTGAGTGGGTTGGAGAAAGAAAAGGAAAGCAGGGTAGAGGGGTGGCAGTGAGGTGAGCAATGGAGGAAAAGAGACTTCTTTCTTTTGGTTGTGATGAGGTGAGGAGGGGGAGTTTCTAAAGATATCTTCCCATCAATGTTTTATGAGTCAGATTACATTTCCTCCAAGCATGGCCGGCAGCTTCAGAAACATAATGCTGAGCAGGATTTGTGTGTGAGAGAAACAACGTGTAAAAATGTCTTCCTTCATGTTTATGTGTGTGACAGAAATAGAAAGTTAGAGGAAGGAAACAGGGGTTGATATAAAAAGACAATGTGTGTGTATGAAACAAAAAGTAATTATATGAGACTACACATGTGAACGTGTGATCTTGAGCCAGTACGTGTGTGTGTGTGTGTGTGTATTCTCCAAAATGCCACAATCAAAAATCCTTCTAGAGGAATATGTCTGACCTACAGGAACCTTTCTCTATAGATAAACCCTTAAAACTTGATCACTGCCCTTGATGACCTTAAGATGAAACTATACAGCTAAGAATATGTAGATTTAGATGTCAGACGAGGTCAGATTAATTAGAATTATTATTATTATTAAACATCTGCTACTTTATCAGTTAAACATACAATATATTGTAATGAAAGTGCCAAAGCAGTTTGATATTTGACCCTTCGCTAAGCCAAGTCCGACTTAGTTACTGTTGCTAAGTCCGACAAACTGTCGGACCTGTCGGACTTTTATCATGGCGCTGCCACAGTCTTTAACTTCTCTCCCTGGAGAAATATTGTCTAATTTTTGGAAAAAGCGATCTCAGAAAGGAGCAGACAGTTTTGCAGTTGCATTGTGCATTTGGATTTTATTTAGGCTGTCAAACTGACGTTAAAAAAAAATAAAGAATAGAAGATATAACCTACCGATCACAGAGTAAGTATACCATTACCTGAGGAAAGAGAACAATGATATTAACAATCAACACTGTTCCTGTACAGCTGGGTAGCTCTCTGTTCAATATTACATTACATATATCATTAAAAAGCAGAACAGTAGGGCTTTATAACATTTCATAGAGTAGTAAGTTAGCTAGCGTTACCTAACTAACATTACATTAGGAACAATCCACTGTCTACATTTTTATGGATTTGTTTTAGGTTTTGTAAAGGGAACATATCGTACTTCTCCTTTCAACCTCTCTGGGTAGCAACTGTTACTTTTACAAGTGCCCCAAAAACGGCGTTTGACCATATCTTGGAAAAATACAGAAAAAGAGAGCTAGAAAACGACTCCTCTTGCATTAGAGTCAATGGAGCGCAGCCATGAAAGTGTCGGACCTCAGTTAGAGCGAGTCCTATACTGCACTGTGATTGGCCAGCAGCGTATTCGGACGTGGCTTAGCGAAGGGTAACTTGAGAGAAAGTTCATCAATGGCAATTTCAATAATTGTAATTTGAATATCGGTATCCCTTGTAACACTTTGACTGCTGATTACAAATGACATGAGCAATATTGGGCTCTGGTAACTTATAATTGGTGTTTGTCATTATTTTTTCTATACAAAATGAGCAATAACGTAATTAAAAAAACAATAATGTACTTGTAATGAAAACGCTCATTAGTTGCAGCCCGCATAAGGCACTCTGGAAGAACAGAAAATGACTTTCCTACTCCAAATGTCATGTTCCTTTCAATTTTCTAGACAGCATGAATCCAGAGAAAAAGGTCATGTATTACTTGAGATTACAGATATTGAAAACAATAAATAAGGCGGTACTATCTCCTGTAGTTCCTTGGACTGCATACTAAGATATTGAGGGGACTAAGCCATGCTTCAGCCATTTTTAATGCCAGCACCCTCAGCACCCTGAACAGACCTCAGTGATATTTTGCAGTACAGTCTGCAGGATGAAGGTTGTGCATAAAAGCGCTTGAGCTCAACTAAAACCTGCAGAGAGATTATGAAATGTCCCGTGGGTTGTGGTGGGCCTAGAGAGGCTTCCAGGAAGAATGCATCGACCAGTATACAGACCAAGGTCATCTGGGGACACAGGCTCGACTGGATTGTGAAAGTTAAAAGACTAATGGGAGAAATGTATACCGTATGTACTTGATACTTCACAACTAAAATCCAGGAGGAAAATCCCAGCTGAATGCAGGATTTATTCCAGAAAAAAGCCATGAAAGCTCACTGTGAAGGAACTACTTTGATGAATGAACTGATCAAACCCTGTTTTGTAAATAACTTATACATTTTTTCCACCTTTTACTAAACCTGCAATGACTTTTTTAGATACTTGAGGGCAGTGAACACAACATTGACATATCACTGTTAACGGACTGACCCGATACAGGGGACGTAATCAGTGTTTGCTGTACTAGATGTTTCCCTGTCCAAAAACAGCGGTCCTTTGTGTCAACAGGGACCGTCTGGTGGGCCGCCATCTTGGTGAGGTCAGCTTCGCCGGTAAATTTCGTTTCTGTCATCAGATTGAAGTATAGAAGAACAGTTAGCTTTGGCGGAGGCGGTCTTTATCGGCCTCTGCTGGCGACCCATAGGAGATACACAGACATGCAGGATATCAATCGATTTGTCTCGTCAATACAAACTTGCGGCCCTGTAGGACGTTCTGTTCTCAAGCTGTTGCCTGTGATGCATGGGAGTGCTTTTGGTCATATATATTGACTGTTTTTATCCATATTTAAATTTTATGTTATTTGGAAATGTATGGAGAGAAATAATGTTTTGAAGATAACTCCCAATAAAAGTGAACATATAAACAGTAAATATGGCCAAAACATGGAAATTCGCCTGGTATATTTTTGAAAGATTGTGTAATAACTGTTGTATATCAGTTTCTTTTCATCAAATTTACAGTTACAGGTGTATTCTAGGTGTATTAGAAGATATTCAGTTGCATTATAGTCTACCTTATGATGGTTTTGATGGTTTATTGCATTAAAATATAGCTTTTTTTTACCAGGCAAAGATGAAAATATCATATTTTTTCTGTACTGCATCTCCATGTAGTCTGTAATGGTAAAATAAATATTTTAAATGTACAATGGATTTTTATTCCTTTGCTTCTGACCTTTCAAAGGAGACCCGAATTATGCATCTAGGACTAATGGTTAAGGAGATGATTTAGTTTGGGTATGTTATTTTAGCCGTTTTTCCTGGAAATAGCTGTCAGGGACCATGTTTAAGCTGACATAGCTAACTTTTTACACTTGAACAGTTGCTCTTTGAGCTCTGTTTTTGTTCACTACCCTCTCCTGAGGGAAACATCTGGCTGCTAAATGCTCCACTATGTTCACCAGCTAGTCACCAACTGTGTTTGTCTGCCGTTTGGTGCTGAGAAGGTAGTGTACAGCGGGTTTTGAAAGACTTCCCTCTGGTAACAGCTGCCTGCAGCGCCCGGAAACGCTGCTATGAGAGCAGTGCGAGTAAACCAAAACAGTAAATTTGTGGCAGGACAGTTAAACAGTGAGCTGAAACTCACTATAAAGCTTGGCAAATCCGAGGGGAGCTGCTGAGTCAAGTGATAATTCTCTGTAGGTTGGCCCCTAGACATTGCCACATCATCTTCACCATCATCAAAGTCATTTGATACATCGTTCTGCTTTAAGAAACATGATTTTTAAGTTTTGTGATAACATACACCTGACCTTGAAAACTGTTATTACTAGTGGTAGATGAAGTCTAGTCTATAAATCAAACATACCCATCCAGTAATCCCACATGCACCTGTGTACCAGTATTTTGTGGTACACGGGTTCTTGTTCTGACGAAGAACAGCAGGCTGATGCATGTTGCTGCACCATGACTTTATTACCTTTTTAAAAAAATTTTTTGCATCAGTTCAAAATAAATAATGTATAATATAACAATAAATAAACCTAACTGCCTAACTCTCTGAAATCACTGCTTTCTTCATGATAACAAAGCACATTATGCAGCTGTTGTTAACATTTTGAGTTACAGCAGAAACATTATTTTCCAACAAAAACCTTGCTACTTTTCAAACCACGCCAATGAGATAACATATGTTGCTCCTTATTAATGCTGCACACAACGACTGTTATGTGTTTTCCCAAACTTATCCTTTTCTATTATGGGCTGAAAAACGAAACTAAAACTAACAGGGTTGATGAGGGAATTAGGTCTTTGTTCTCATTTTGGCTAGTCTTCCTTTTTCCTCTCTCAGCTCCAGCCCCCACACACCAGCAGACAGCTCCCAGTAGAAAATAACCGAGTTGACAATTGCAAATATAAACAAACACGCACACACACACACACATCAGGCCCACGCAGGTTGCTTCAGGACAGGGAGGAACAGTGGTTTGTTATATCTCTGGTAAAACAGCCGTGATAGCCATGCACTTTTTTACTAATCCATGATTTTGATTCTTCTCAGTGTGGGCTCGATGAATAAACACAACACACACTCAAGACAAAATCTGCACACACACACACACACACACACACACACACACACACACACAATGCTTTCAGAGACAGGACAGCAAATACCGTTTGACGTGCCTCTTCACTGAACTCTTTTTAGGGACAGAGCGGTAGTAGTTCAAACACACACACACACACACACACACAGTAGTTGTTCCAGTTTGGGAAGGACATCGGAGGACATGAAGGGACTGACTGGGCGAGGGCTGCCTAGGAGGGGATGTTTCCATGGCAACCTTGCCTGTGTGTGAGTGTGGGCATGTGTTTGGCTGAATGTGTTTGTGAATCCGTGCCATGGTGTGTGTGTGTGTGTGTGTGTGTGTGTGTGTGGGGGGGGGGGGGGGGGGGGGGGGGGGGGGTGCTCATGCTGCTGCCCTCCTGCTAACCCTGGTTTATCTGTCTGCTTATGTAAGTGCGCGACACACTGTCAGGGCCAGCAGACACCCGGCGTTCCCCACAAAAGCTCTCCCAGGCTGACAGTGTCCCAGCTCTCCCCTCTGTCTGCACAGCGTGGACCAGCGGTGACACCCTAAAGTGACCTTAGGATGCCAGCTAAGGTTGTGTCAGCGTTAGAGGTTTTTTCTTTTAAGTTACAAACTTACAATCTAGCTGAGGGAAAACATTTATGCTGATGTGAAAGTGCAAGAAATCTCAGAGACTTGTTAAATTGGTGTGACGAACTAACAAATCCAATTTTAATACGGACTGCTGTCAAAACAGATGCTCACACACTTTTTCCACAAGGCTGAACTATAAAAGCAGAAACGATGCTGATGCTGAAACTACAGTTCAGGAACTTTTCTGCTCCCTTAGGTTTAGTTAGCGGCTGGGTCAACAGTGAATGACATGCCTGAGCAGCTAATTGCTGCTGAATCAAGAATAAAACTGTGTCAAAACATGTGCAGTGGTTAAAGTCTGTGAGTGTGACCTTCACCTCTGTTTAAACACTAAAAACATTTAGTCAAACAATATATGAAAAGATGCTCAGTAAAAACATCTAAACAGCCGACTTCTAAAATACACATTAGACCTTCTCTAAAAGACAGATCTGCAAAAATACATAAATCAAACATCTCCTAAAACTAAGAAAACATTTCTGGAAAAGGAAAACACACAGACAATCTGAGCCTCATTAATTTGCATTTGATGGGGTGACAGGAACAACAAAAACAGTGCTTTATGAAACACAGAAAACATTCTGATTTGACATGAATAATTGTCCTACCTGCAGCAAGAAAAGTCCAACCCTCCTGAGGGATGAACATTGCCCGAGGATGAACAGTCACCACCTCCTCCTTTCCTGTGAGGAACAAACACAGAGCCCTGAGGAACGCCTCAGCAAATCATCCCTCGCTGCAAAGTGTGTGCTACTTTAAATGTACAAACTGTGCTACAATAGCCTCAAGTAACCTGTTTGCAAGCTCAGTTTATGAATCTTTTGTTTGGTTAAAGAAAACCAAAGCCTATTTTCCAAGCCGGTTTTGAATAAGACAAAAAAGTACTATTGATGGCATTTTATATGATATAAACATATATTCTTATCATGATTGTGCAATTAAATTAAAGTCAACACAGATTACACAAAAGTTAAATAAAAATATAACAAAACACTGTTATTCTTTGGGTTAAAAGTTATACATATCTAAAACATTACATACATGTATTGTAACACATGGCACATAAGTGTGCCAAGACAAAATTAAATTTAGATTGACCTTCCATAAATAAAAAAGCACAACGTCAAGTATGGACGTCTTTCACAGCACATTTCTAAACAAAGTTCTTTACCAGAAATACAGCATAACAGTAATTTAGTTGCAATATCCTGTTTGTGTACGTGCGCTAACACTGACATTTGACTTAATGAGGAGTTAAGTTATGAAGCCACAACGCCCCATTTAGAGGCAAATCAGAATCCTATCAGGATCAGTCCATCACTGCACTCTCTGCTATGAGGAGCTGGACTGAAGTGCTGACTTCAGTGCAGGAGAAATGATGGGATCCATCACACTCCATGTCGGCACAATGAAAATACCGCTACAGCAGCACATGCACACACACATAACATGCTGACAATGAAACTATGACACACATACAAACTGGGGTAATGTAATCAATTGCGATTAGGGCCTCACTTCGCTCCTTAAGACACAGAGCAATAACTGATAGGGATGGGGATGACAGAGACAGAGAGAAGGAGGGAAAGGAGGGATGATGTGAGGGTAGCAGGGACAGAGAGAAGAGGATCTGATGACAAACAGCTTTGGAAATCTGAGAGTATGTGGAGCAGAGGTGCTGATATTAGCACCTCTGAATGACTCAAACAGTGAAAGCGTGATAAAGAAAGATAGAAACACCGACAGCAAAGAACAGAAATAGAGCTATAAAGCATAGTGTGGCACCGCCAGCTGTGACTGACGGCACAGGCAATGTGGCCTGGCCATGCAAACACATGGATAGACTTGTTTTGATGTTTTATTCATCTGCAAATGGAGGAATTTTGTTTTGGTCGTGTGTTCGGGACACGCTGACAGCCAGCTAATCTGGTAGCCCCCCCCGGAGCAGACATTTTTGAACTGAAGCCGTCCAGATAAGCGACAACTTTACAAAACCATGACCAAGCTTTTTTTAATTAAGAAGCTGATAATTTGTCAAGCGGTGCCAGAGCAATGACAGTCACAGTCGGATGGACCAACAGTTTGGTGCACGGAGAAATGAAAATGTAATTTATCAGTCAAAATTATTATACTGAAGTTAAATGCTTCTGTTAGGCAATTAAATCTTCCTTCAACACAGAATGTAGGTGAAACAGGCAATGTGTCAGTGTAAATCAATACAAACATTAAGAAATAATGTCTTTTAGATATTAGTTTTATATTAGTACGATTTCAAATTTAATTTAGAGCAGTGTTGACACCTTGCTCAGAGAGGGCCTGACTCTGAACAGCTCACTAATAATAAAAGAAACTGAGTGTGTGGTCATGGCCGAGCGTGTGATTTCACCCAAGTTCTGTCTTAAATTCAACTTTTGTTATAATATAATTGCTGAGGGGGCTCTCAAGCAACTGTCCCACAAAATGAAGAGTCAGGCTGTTTCCCCAAAGTGTCGGTATGGCAGTTTTCATCAAATGATGACTGCTTGCAAGTAGGGCAAGACGAGGTAATTAAAACTTCCTCCAAAAGGAGAGGGGATGAAAAGAAGGCGGGCAGTGAAAACAGAGAAGGATTGACGGGGAAATGATCAAATCTCAGATTGCCAAGTTGCTGCTTGTGTCCATATGGATATTGTTCTCCCCAAGTTGTCGTGGAGAAACCATTCTATTCATGAAAGTAAACATATGTTGCATACATGATCAATTAAGCACACCTGTTCATTTTCTCAGATGTTTCAGCTGGCTCTGTAAGAGTGGACACGCTGTACAAGGGATGTTCTCGCTATGAATCTTCCCATTAGCTTTTGTTAAATCACTTTCCACCATCTTTTTCTGTCCACATTACAGGCATAAGAATAAACAAGGGGAAGACAGAAAGAACCAGTTCTATTTTAAAACACAATATGTCTCACTTCATCTCTTTTATTACCATCTTTAACATCTGAAAATGTTTAGGTGGTAGTAGTGGGAAAAAGGAACTTTTAATGTTTTTAATATTGCAAACAAACATAAGGCTAATAGGTCAAATGTGAAATATTATATAACGTCACTGAAAAATGATGCTATAACTATGCGCTGCTTACTGAACAATTTTAACTAATATCATCCTCAAATAATACAGCAGCAAAACAAACTGTACATCAGCCACATTTCAGACAAACACAAATATTGACACTTTTTAGTGACCATCCCTTTTGCTGCTGCAGATTATTATTATCCTCGTAAACCCTCTTTACAAGTTTCTGCTCATTAGGTTTTGTGCGCCCTGAGAGGTGAACCTGAACTATCTCTCTCACACACACACACACACACACCTCAATATTTATCACTGTCTCACTCTCTAGGACGCGTGGGAGGGTTGTTTTGTGCCTGTGTTAATGAGTGTGTGTCACCTCACCTTGGATGTACTGCTTCTTGGTGATCTGAAGTGGCTGTCTTGGCAGCGCCTGGAAGTTCTGCATCGGGAGAACACACATTTTGTAAGCCAGCTGGAGTCAGCTGCATAGTGTGCAGTTATAGATAGTTCTACTGTAACAGTGTGTTATTTCTCTACGGAAGTGGGTCTTTCCATTTTCAACATATTGTTTCGTACAATATTCGTACAGGATCCTGCTATCCGCTCTCTCAGCAATGGGCATCTCGAGTAAAGCACTCCTGTGGTTTGAATCCTACCTCTCGGGGCGTTCCTACAATGTTTTGTGGCAAGAACAATTATCCTCCTCCCACTGCCTCTCCACAGGGGTGCCCCAAGGCTCAGTGCTAGGGCCCTTCTCTTCTCAATTTACACCACCTCACTGGTGATCACCGATCATTCGCTCGCACAGCTTCTCTTACCACTGCTACACAGACGATACGCAACTCTACCTATCCTTCCCGCCAGGCGATCCCACCGTCTCGGCGCGGATCACGGACTGTCTATCGGCAATATCTGCATGGATGAAGGCTTGCCACCTTCAACTAAACCTCTCTAAGACTGAACTCTTGGTCATTCTAGCCAAGTAATCTATCCAACATAAGGAGAATCAGGCCCTACCTCACTCAGTACGCCACCCAGCCTCTGTTACAGGCCATGGTTATCTCTCGCATCAACTATTGCAATGCCCGGAAGTGGGTCTTTCCATTTTCAACATATTGTTTCGTACAGATTAATTATTCCCTACTGGGGAAACCTGAATAAACTAATAAAGCTCTACATAAGTGAGAGGGGTCAGCTGTATGTATCTGCAGCCCCTCCCAGAATGCTCCTGTGAGGCTGTAACGAAGGGATGGAAGAAAAGATGGAGGTAACATTCACTTGCGTGAATTTGTGCGTTATAATCAAATTATTTCATTCTTCCCCACCTTCAGATGAGGCTGCTGGGAGTGCCTACTAATACGTACTTCATCATGTTGAAACATTATTGACAATATTTTCTCTGTAATTAATTCCTTTAGCTACATAGTTACAGTACATAAGTCATATTTAGTCATTTCAACTTAGCAGTCAAGTCATGTAAAAGAAGACACGCCTGTAGAGGCTTCTTAACGTTGGGAAACTTTTGCAAATCTTTCACAAAAAAGAAGACACACCTGTAGAGGCTTGTAACAGAATGAAAGAAATGAAGAAACAATATAGAGATTAGTGCTGTTATGAAAACATTTGCAACCTGTATTGTGAAAGAAGACACACGTGTACAGGCTTCTTAACATTAGGAAACTGTTGCAAATGTTTTCATGACAGCACTAATCTCTATATTGTATCTTTATTTCTTTTATTGTGTTCCAAGCGCATTTTATTATGTTTTCTTGGGCTGTCACTTCTTATTTGTAACTCAAACTACTATTTGAATGTGGGGAGAAAAAATGTCAGTTTCCGTTATGTAGTTTAAGATTAGGCTACATGGATACTGTTTACATTCTAGTCTACTCTACTGAAATGGCTCTTCTGTCTGTAAAAGAAGCCCTAAGGTCAGCTAAAGCTGCAGCCCAGTCCTCGGTTCTTATCCTGCTTGACCTATCAGCTGCCTTTGACCACAGGATCCTGCTATCCGCTCTCTCAGCAATGGGCATCTCGAGTAAAGCACTCCTGTGGTTTGAATCCTACCTCTCGGGGCGTTCCTACAATGTTTTGTGGCAAGGACAATTATCCTCCTCCCACTGCCTCTCCACAGGGGTGCCCCAAGGCTCAGTGCTAG